>NW_024962265.1:34776241-34813266 GCF_019238085.1 Lagopus leucura | reverse complement strand
TCCTATTCCTATTCCTATTCCTATTCCTATTCCTATTCCTATTCCTATTCCTATTCCTGCTCCATCCACTTTCTATTATTCACAGGCTGTTTCATACTATAGTATATACATTTTAGTCAGCATTTTTAATTTTGAGGTTTGACCTTTTTCTGAATTTAAAAATGTGTAATTTAAAAACACTTCACATAGAAATTAAGAAATAAAGGGAATGTTTTAATACTTTACAACAATTATCAAATCACCATTGAGTAAGGTTTCTCTGCATCCACTTCAAAATCAAAGTATAATTTCAGAAATGCACTTACTTAATTCATTCCTTACTGTAATTCTTTATCACCTAATTTTTCCATACAGTTTAGCAGATTATTAGCCTTTCACTTTGATAAATGCTCAGAGGATTTATTCTGACAGAGGAGCAAATGCGGAGATTTATTTGGCAGAAGCAAAACTTGCTCAGTGAATCATATACTACTGAATATGAAGACAACAATGGCATTTTAACATGGTTTCATAATGGAATTTCAACATTAGTCCTAATGGGTTTTTGTAAACATACCAAAACACATTTTAGACCCAAAAAGTCAGAGATAATGGAAGGTGAGAGCGATTTTTCTTCAAATAGGCAAGTATTTAGGGCACTCTACAAACAGCATTAATTAATGCTCTGGATGACTGACCAGGAAAATATGAAATCTATTTTTATAGTACATTAATTTGTATTAGTAGTAAGCAGGACTTGTCTGATATCCCCAAGACCCCGTATCTCTGAACTCCTGATCCATACTCGATAACATCTTTCACAGGCAGTCTGCAGACCAGACTCACTCTATTATCCGAAGAGGATCAGATCAAAAGACCGCTTTGATTACATGCTTTGATAAACAATCAGAAAATCAGCAATATACATTTTATTAAATGCATCTTTAGATCCCAGAGGTGTATTTACAAAAAGCACCATTTATGCCTACTCTCTGGTCTCCAGAAAAGTTCATCGAGCATCGATGAATATCAATAGGGGCAATTATTTCTGCATAGAGGAATTCAGTGACACACCTTTGCTTCATACACACTTTCATGTCAGACATCATTGCATCAGACTGTCCCTCTGCTGCCATCTGTCACACAGCAACAACATGGAATGGAAAATTGATGGGAAGATTCAACCTGTATTGCCATACCTCTAACACTTACCTCTGATGTCCTAGACCAACATAATAAAGTACGAGTGATTACTTTCAGAGCAGCCCTTGTGTGTCAGTATAAGTATGCATATTTTTAACATTTTTCTCATAAACAATTTGTTTTTTCCCAATTTGTTCAATAATGCCTTTCCGAGCTTGTTTTTAACACACTGCTAACTAATACACTGACTACTGCAGTCCGTGTTGTCAGTATGTTATTGTTGCAGCCTTAATGGTTTCAGAATCTCAGAAAGACTACTGCAGAGAGAGGTAATATCTTCTAATTAGGTTGATACAGCTGGAAATACTTATAAGCTTTCAAACACAAGAATCAAATACCTCTGCTCCTCCCAACTGTACCAACTGGCTGATTAGATGTCATTATTTCACCTGTATAAACCGTACATCACTTGCACTGCAGTAATTAATCTGCACTTATGGTTCCTAGATTCAGAGTACTCTTTTGAGTCAGAATCACCATGGATGCATTTCATCCAATTTCATTTGCTGAAGGAATTAAGGGACTTACAAGTCCCATGATCCAAAGTTACTTCTGGAGTGATGCTAAGAGAAGTGAGACAATCACGAAGACTTAACGCAATGCAACCAGTCATATCTCATGTGAGGATCACACTGTAAAGTTTCTGCTGCTGAGCAGAAATTCTTCATACTGTTCTAAAGACAAAAAATTGGAGGTTCTCAGTAAACTTGCCAGCCTTTGGACCATACTGCCAAGGTATGGTCTGGTGCTGGAACAGGCTGCCCAGAGAGGTTGTGGATGCCCTGCTGGAGATGTTCAAGGTTCATCAAGGTTGGATGGGGTGCTGGACCCCAGTATTAAATGGGGAGGTTGGTGGCCCTGCCTGGCGCAGGGGGTTTGGAGCTTCATGATCCTTAAGGTCCCTGCCAACCCAGGCCATTCTGTGATTCTGTGAAGACCTATCTAGGATGTGATTTATGACCACTAGATAGATCAAGCACAGCTAACAACCAGGAAGAGCAAGCTGGTAAACTGGAGGCTTACAGATTATGACTATAAAAGGTGCAATGCAAATGCAATGATTTCTTTCTGAAAAGTACATCAAACAGATTTTCTGATTTCTCCTTTCAAGGCTAGCCTGTAAAAATGAGTAATATGCTCTTACTGGAAAACTTAAGGACATTAAACGTGGCTTGTACATTGGGATTTGCACTGTAATGTTGAGAAAATATTAAAATCAAGGTACTAAGTCTCTTAACCATCCCCAGAGGAACTATTCTGTTTCTGTGTCAGATCAATTTCCCAATTTGCCTTGTGTGCTTGTGCATATATACTCAGCAGAAGCAAAACAGTTGAAACTGCGATCAATTCTTATCCAACTCAGTAGTCTGACAAGCTACCATGATGAAAAACTTAAAATTACTAGTGTATTGAAAAATCTTTAATGAGTTGATAGACACAACCTTTCCTATATTCCACCATCAAATTTACCTGAAGACTTCATTCATATCAGTAAGGAGCTGCATCGTTTAAGATATGTGCTGAGTTTTAAAATGCTCCTATTGTACAGCAATAGTATCTAATCAACATATGTGAAAACTAAGCTCAGCATGAGGTTAAGAACTGTGCTAGAAAGGCAGTAGGTTATTTTGAATAGTCAAATGAACATATCATCTCTTTTTCCATTAGCGTTCCAACAGTCTATTTCCAACTGGTGTTTCTAAAAGCAGCATACCAGCAAATGATAATTCCATCTTTTAAGAAGATAAAGATTTGCTTCATTGGCTGCACTGGCAACATGGCTCATTATAATGATATCTTAATTATACTGTGCCAATCAATCACCAGGTGTGTCTCTGGTGACTTGAGAAAGGAATCCTACCTGTCATTTAATTGTCAGGTGCTTCTGCAGCACATTATTTTTTTGAAGAACACAAAATACTGCAAATTGCAACCTGAGTCTAATTTTTTTTTTTTCTTTTTTCTTCAAATTGGTGATGCTGTGAACAAACTATCAACATCTGCAAAACAGAGCTCAGAAGGGTAAACACACAGGTCTTTCCCCCCGTCCAATTTTGTTGTCCACACATACATAAGCTGGAAAAAATATGCAGTTATCATCTTAAAGTGAGTAGTTCACAGTAAACTCTCCAAAGCCAGTAAAACAAGTTAAGTGAACTAGTTCTTAACATATGACAGTAGGGTCTGGAGGCCAAGTTACTAACCTGTTATTAGCTATTATTACAAGAGATGTTTCAGGGACTATTCACCTTGGAATCAGTTTTCCACATTGTTCTTATGCCCTTTAAAGGAGAACAAAAATCCATCTTTGGACATATACAAGTTTTCTGTTGGCTTCCAGCAACCTATTCATCTATCACTTGGTTATACTTCTATTATACTAAGTAGTACAAACTTCTCTACCCATCACAGGGTTCATACAATAATCCAGGATGAAAGACAATGAATAATTTTTTAACAGTTGTAATCTAATTTTAAAAAAATGATCAAGCCTTACTATTATGATTGCTAGTTATGCTTTCTGTAGGCCTGCCTTGCCCCAACAAGATGTATTAATTATTTTTATGGCAATCTTTGAAAGAGAAAGCACTCACATAAAAACACTGACAATAAACTGAATACATTGAGTTCCTACCAGCTGAGAACAACTTCTAAAGTCAGGCCATTTCCTTAATCCATTTACAGCTAAATTGGACACTATCATATAGGTAGTGATGCAATATAATGAAAAGGAGTGAGAATTACTGCTTCTTTTCCCTCACTATGCATATCTTTTTACTGCAGTACGCTTGATTTCACTGTTGGCAGAACACTTTACCAGCTCCGCTGTTTGATGGAGGAATATGCTAGCTATTAAGAGCTTGCTGTCTGTCTGTTGCCACAATTGCTTCTCTATGTATATTAAAAATAACTCCACCTGCTGTAGTTACCAAAAGCAGATAAATCTTGTGAACACTGCAGCAGTAGTTTCCATTTCTTAACATATATTCCTATAGCACTTCTTCATTCAAGGGTCTCCATATGTAAATAGATGAATAATTATCATCACTTTACAGAAGGTAAACTAAGACATTAGATATGAGACATAAGACCATTAGAAATGGTGAAGTGATGTGCTGTCAGTCAAACTCAGTTGTATGCCACTGAGGAACCAAACACCAAGATGATTTTTGCAGTGCCCTTTCCATTAGATTCCCAATGTACCCCAAAGCATTCACATAGTACTCTTCCAACTGGGGATGCATGAGCTGTGAAAAGCTTTACAAAATGGCTACACAAAACCATGACCATATTTTCAGTCTAATGGTTCTGGATTATACTGTCTTCCAAAATCGACTTGCAAGCTGGTATGCATGCGTTTCCATGTTTAACACACCCATGGAGAGAAGCACAGGGAGGAGCCATAAATGTGAGTGCTTCCTAGCAGTTAAAGTATGACATTTCTTCTCAAAATGAGCTGCTAAATGCACCTGTGGATCTTTGAAGGCCTGCATAGCGCAACAATGTTTAAGATGTGAATTTCCACCACATGGTTCACATTTGAAGGAGCAAACATTTTATTCAGAAAAATCTTCCAGATCATATCGGAACAGAGCTTGTGGTGACAGTGTGTGTGTTGGCACCACTCCATGAGCTGTGTGCTAATATATGGGGCCAGTTTTCCCTCTGACCCTCAGTACTTCGCTTCCCTTTCTTCTGCACACCAGTGGTATGGCTTCCAGCAGTGCATTTTGCTTAAAGATGATGGAACCTCTGCAATTTTAAATAGACACCTATGGGAAGGATCCTATAGATGGCTTGAACTTATGGAAGCATCAAAAGGAAGGTCAGGAGTGCTCTGTGTGCACTTCTCTGCTGCTGAGTGAATGCTGAGTAACAGATCCAGGCAAACCATGTTGATAGGCTGTGGCTGGATTCAACACAAGCTAACAGAACTGATGAAACTCTGTGGTCAAAATCTGAACTTCCTGACACCAGTCACTGGATTCCTCTAATATCACAGAAAGTAAAATGGTTCATCACTGAAGCAGCTCTTTTACCAATCTCATTTTAACCAGCATGCATTATTCCTGAATGTGGTAGGCTATTCTGTCATATAAACAGCCATCAAAAGCTTTCTTAAATCTAGACTGCAGAACATTTGTAAAGCAAACAGTACGTGCATGATTAATCTTTTCAGGAAACAATTTTGCCATTCAGTTTATCCAAGACTCCAGCAGAGGGAGCAGGGCAGTGCAAACAATTAAGGTCAAAAAGAAAGTAAAGATCAAAGATCAGATCAAACAAACACAGAGCTGAATTAATCTGACAAGTACCTGACATTTTATTTTAGGTACAACGATTTTGGTGCTGTGCTTTTTGTGTGTATCAAATTCACAATGCTCCGTAGGTGAAATTACCCATGTACTTTCAAAGCTGATTCATGGCTCTTCGCTTGGCATTGAAGACTCAGTCTGGTAAGTAATAATTAGCAGGATAAGTTACAAGAACATTCCAACATGTCAATCATATACTGTACTTAACTCGTATAATTTACAGCTTAAATATCTAAAGGAATATTTTATAGCACAGGAGCCAGCAGGAGCAATTAAAAGAGGCTTGAATAGAATTCCTCTTCCTCCCATGCCCGCAGATTGCATTAGCATGATTTTACTTTGTGAGTTATTACTTGTTTCTGCTGCACTAATTCAAATAGATTATATGAGTTCTGCAGACACTATTTATCTTGTTCAAATGCTGAAGACAATACACAACATGTTTTATTGCAATTTATGAAGAAGTCTACTACAATGTTTGTTCTGTTTTTTGTCATTTCCTATTTGTTTATCAGGTACTGTTTATCTTGTTTTTGATGAAGGACAGCACAGTTAACTTCAGAAAAGTTATGTGTTAGAAGTGACCAAGTCTAGGAAAAAGTACTGGGGTCTATCTTAGTTTCATAATATTTTCTGCAACTCTACATTTTGCTTATTTTTACAACTATTTGATACAACAGTGCCAAAATTCAGAAGAATAGTCGTTTTTTCCTAAAGTGGCATGTTCATTTATTTCAGAAAAAGAAGGCACAACTTTCTTTTAATTCTAGTTTTGTCATTTCATCCCTCAGAATTCAGTGAAGTTATTCGTAACTTATGACTACTGATATGATAGGAGAGGGTCTACAAAGCAGAGAATACTTTGCTTACTGGCCCACTATACCCTGTCAACATCAGAAAGGAATTCAAAAGACACCTTAATATAGACCAACTCAAAATACAGATCTAAAGCCATGAAGGAAGCCATAAGCCACACAGCCAATTGGACTTCATATCAAGATGAGTGTGATGCACAGTATAGATCATAATATACAAATCAATGTTAAAACTCATTTTCATCAAAACATCCAGTACAACTTCAGTGAAGCTGCTGAGAGTAGAAATGAATTAGGATCAGCCTGATCTCACTCATAACAAGATACATTCTAAATAACTTCTGCTGGTGTTAATTTGCCCCAACTCTATTCCATAGCACAGGCCTAAAGATTTAACCATTAAAGAGCTCTGACAGCACCTACTGTAAATGCATTCTGGCTGTTGTGGAGCCTGAGTATCCAGAAATTTGTGCATGAATTTGTGCTGCATTTGGAACAGGAAATATACATGCTACGCTGCCCAGTGCTGAGAGCCCCAGCTACAGGCGAGTGTGCTAGGTCTGGAGCTGGAAGCTACTTTAATCATGGGAAGTGCTCTCAGACAGGCTGATTATCCCTGATAGTGCTGGATGCTGCTATGATGTATTAATTTCACAAGGTAGGGGCTCAGCACAATGTTATTTTCTGTAAGGTACAATAGCAGATCTATTCGATATAAACTTGGTATTCCCAATTGGTTTTAGCTTGGTAAAATGGCAAAATCTTCATTCAGCCATGCCAAGGGTTCATCTCTTTCATCCTAACTAATTGCACTGCTACTTTTACCATACTTCAGTTGAAATTTTTGTTATTGAAGAGTTATCTAAGAGTTTCATCAGAGTAAACGATGCTATGCTGTATCACAACTACTAGTCTGAATTATTCACATGACTGTATTTGTGCTGTTGCTTAGCTGAAATAATTATTTACAGAAGCTTCTCCTTATTGCATGGACAATCCAATGAGTGCCATATTACCTGCACAGTCTTTCAATTGACTTTCTTACCAGAATAATCACTCCTGATCTCCTCCCATCCCACTTTCCTTTTAAGGATGTTTTTGAATCAAAGTTGCATCTGATCTAGATTAAAACAAATCCAGCAGGGAAATAAAAACTTTTAATGCAAATCAATTCTCTGATCTGGTTCATTGCATTGCTGCTCGCGCCACCACAAGAAAAAGTGCCGAGGAGAAACAAATGAGGGAGGTGAAACAGAACATTTTTTTACTTGGCCATTTTGGCTTAGGGGTGGTCTTAGGCCTTGGTTGGAAATACTCACAATATTCTTCTGATATACAAAGCTGTGCATTTTTTTATGCACACATTTTCCCTTTCTGTCTAACAGAACCATCTCATGACTGACAGCCTCTTACAACACCTTCCACAGAGCTTTTTTTCTTACAAAGATAACACACTTAAAAATACTGCATTTCTTCATCAAGTTATGGGGTTTTTTTGTTTGTTTGTTTGTTTTTTTTTTTTTCTGAAATGCTCAAAATTTTCCCATCATCAGATACTTTCTGGTTGGTATAAAATACTCTGAACATAAATAGACATCAAATCCTTAATATTATACAGACATCATCTATACCTGGTCCACACACGTTGTTTGCTTGTAACTGAACAGTTGTACTTCATGTCAACAAATACCTGAGGTAGCTGTAAGGAATTCAGTTCATGAAACGGGGCTGAGCACACACTAACTCACTATGCCAAGGGGAAACCTCCAGTAGAGACCTCACTTGTGCAGGACAGAGCTGGCATGTATTTTCATATGTTGTCATACCAGCACAGCCATCAGGGAAAAGGGCTGCACTGCTTTTTTTATGAACGTGTCTCCTCTTCAGATAATTTCCTTACCTTTCCTATTACTTAAATAATCAGAGCTGTACATGCAAAATCGATGCAGGCAAAATACTTCACAACTATTTCTACTGAGATCACTTGGTTTGAGTGGAGCTAGCAGACTGTGATTCAAACTAAATGATTCCTGTTTCCTTCCTTTTATTCACAGTGTTTATGCAATCTACTGTTTGGCAACCTCATTTCAAGGCCAGTGACCCACCACTTCTTGTGATTGTTACAATGATCTGTAGAAAATCTCTTCAGGATAAACAGTTAATGGGCACCGTTCAGCCACAGCTACTGCTACATCTTAGTTTCAAGTATCAAAAACCAGTTTGGGATCTTCCTGGAGGTAACACAGAGCAATATTATGAGACATCAGTAGGCAAAGCAAATCTTTAACAAATGTAAACCAGCAAGAATTTATTAGCAACAACTGGCAGCAGAACCATATATACGCACACAGGTGCGTATATGACATAAGTGTGTTCCCTATACTGCACCTGTCCTGCTCTTTTTTGAACACAAAATGAACCTTCCAAGATCTCGGTTCTTTTCTCTAGCAATTCCAAATGCCATAAAAATGCTGGAAAGAATCAGTCGTCCTATTATTTACATGACTTACAACTCACAGCACAGCAAATCAATGTCAGCACTGCAGCAGAGCCTGGAGGCAAACACCTGGCTCCACTGATGCTGGGAGCAGAGTTCTCACTGACATTCATAGAAGCAGGACATCTTCCTGCAGTGCCTTGTGCCAGCTTCTACCCAATAGGCAGTATTGCATAGCCAATGGAAATCGTGCAACAGCACATCTCTGCCTGGAGTAGTGATAGGGGTACTGCTGGGTTCACTGGGAAGATTGCTACCTGTTTTTTTTCTAGCCCTTTTATTTTATCATTTCTAAAATCTGTTGAATTAAAGATAGAATGGTAAGGAGAGAGAGGCACAATATTAGCTGCTGAAAATCAAGATTATTGTTTTTTCCAGGTAAGAGGGTTCAGAAAATGTAAGGGGGTGGTTTATCTCAGTTTATTTTACTTCCATATTGTTCACCATTAAAGCCTTTATTTCTTTTCCTTGTAATGGCTGCTTCAGTTTACTTGGGTACTTATGTTTTAATTCCTAATTTATTTCCAAAGCAATTTGTTGGGTCTGCTCATTTTAACTTTCCTCCTCCTCTCAAACCTTTTCTCGATTTTTGTCTTACGTGAGGTTCAGGTTTCCAGTCAGCTCTACCAGGAGCACAGAAAATCTACTCACAATGATCTACACTGTGATAGTTCTTTATAGGTGAAGAGGAATTAACATTTTGGAACTAAAGGCTCAACCTCAATGACGCTCTATGAGATCTTCTCAAGGTTTAATTTACCTTGTGATGGTCAAGTTGCACAAGTGATCACTGCCTACCTGATGCAACTCTTCCATAAGAGGTGAGAAAAGGATGCTTGCTTGGGAATGACTCAGGTGGTAATGAAATATAGGACAGCAATAAAGTCAAAGCATTTGCGAAGCAGAAGCAGATCTTGAAACACTGGTGCTATCCTATTGCCCGCATTTTCCTGAGCCCAGTCAGCCTGGCCTTCTCTCCAAGGGGTGTTTAGGGTTGGTGGGACTCAGACTGGTGCAGACAGGTCTGTGCCCCACAGACCTGATACACGAAGAAACTACCCAACCCACAGGCTGGTGTGAAGACTTGTTAGGTGAGGGATTCCCCTCTCAGTCATGGTTTTGGCTTTTGGATGGCAGCACTTTCATACACTTGCAGCAGACTGAAGATGATGGCACTGCATGGCTCTACATGCATTAACACCATTGCTATTAAGAGGACCACAGGCTCTGGCAAGTTCTTTTTTCTTTTGTAGTTTTATTAATTTCTTCAGAATTTTCATCATGGCTCCTGAGTATCCAGAATAGTACATAAAAAAAAAACAACAAAAAAACCAACCCAAGACTTCAAGCTATCCTGATCTTAAATTAAAACCCCTTTAACAAAAAACATGGTAGTCAAAGGTCTTTTTTTTTTTTTTTTTCCATAATGAACATTTTTTAATAAAGACGTGTGGTTTGTAAATGAGCTTTTAAATAACTAAAGAAAAAGAAAGGACATAGAAGCATGTTTGTAAATGTCTGTGGAAAAAAAGACAAGGCATTATTTTAAGTAATTAAAATCAAAGCTTCAATGATTTGTCTTGTCATATGTATAATGTATGACATTACTTTTATTTAAAAGTTAGAGTTAGAGAAGGAAATGGTGAAATGGTAGCACATTAACTAATGCTATAGGACAGAGAGTCTTTTCTGGGCAATATTTCAATTAAATAAAATTTTCAAACTTGTATTTCACCATTTGCAGCTCACATATTAAAAATCTATTAGCAGAAAACCCATTGAAAAGCTGACCATGAGCACAAGAGACTTTTTCTAGAAACACTCCTATTCAGTTCTCATGGCGGAACAAAAGCAGATTGGCACATTTGGTTATATACAAGCGGCCTTGAAAGGGACCTTCCCCCCCTTTCCCATAGCCACGCGTTTCAGGCTCTATATGTTGAAGGAAGGCAGTGAAAGGTTTGGAGGGGTGGGGAGACCAAGGGCTTCCACCAAGATCCTTCAAAGTCCTCGTCTTCTATAGTGGGAAGATTTCCCTCTAAATCCCTTTCAATAGCATATTGACGGCTTTGAAAGCTTAAATGGCATTTGTCAACCATCAGTAAATCTTGAAAACTGTTTCTGCAAATAGCCCAACTCTGAGTCTCAGCTTTTCCCATTAATCTGTACATAAGGCCACTGAAGACTTTTTCAGACCCTAGATAATGCCTGGATTAAAAGGTCCATTCAGAAGGGAAAACTTTAGCATTCACCTTGTGTACATAGCCATTTCACCAGTGGTATTCATGGGTTGTTATTTCAACTCTTCATTTGTCCTGCAAACAAGACATTTTGCCACAAAGCCTTGGTAGAGACATTCTTTAGTGAATTACTGAAACCTAGCCCCTCTATTTGTCATGGCTTGTTATTTTTATCAAGTGTAATCAGTTCAAATAGTAACCCCAGACTGACAACTTTACAATTACATTACTATTTTAAGAGTGGAAGGTATGTTTCTTCTAATTCAACAACAAAACAGATTAAAGCACAACCTGATCACTTCATCTAATGAAACAGTTTAACATTTCCCTTAATCAAAAGATTTTTTTTTTTGTTTAGAGTGAAAGCAAAGATAGAACTCTAATAATTGTAGCTCAACATTTTTACTTTCTATTATTTAATAAAAACTTCATGCATTTGCAAAGTTTAATAACGCGCACACTTCTACTTAAGTTGTTGTATGACCTATTAATGTTGGTGCTTTTTTTTTTTCATTTTGCAACCAGTCAGTGATACCATTTTGAAGGGTAGAAAACATCTAATTATTGCTACCATTAAAATAATCAAGATAAAATGTTTTTGCATCACGGAAAATAAGAAAAACAGAAACAAAATTGGAAGAGATTCCAATGACACAATGTTAGGCAGATTGTTTAATATTAAATAAAAAAAAAAAGAGAAAACACATCCCTGCCAAATTTGTCCTGGTCCAGATAGATCTCATTGTCTGAACAAATAAACCTTTTTATCATACTCAAAGTAGGGATCAGTGAAATTCACTGGACAGCCCTCACAAAGATACCCAAAGATCACCATTCTCAGACATAAGGGGAAATCATAATCAAATACTTATATGTGCAAATTTACATGAACTATACCTGAAGGCCAGTTCTTGCATCTTCTTTTATCTACCTCACTACCAACCTGTGTGAACAAGTGCCCCCCACTCTTTTTGCTATCAGCTGAAGAGACTTCATACTTTTAAGTATGAGCTGCAGCGTGGATGTGGCCTAAGAAAGCACCCAGGCTCAGCCCAACTCACTGCAAAACTAATCTGAATTGTGTCACACTACCTAAGCAGCAGGGTTTTTCCCTGATCAAAACTGACCCCTCTCCATACCCCAACTTACTGTGTTAATAATATCACAATTATGTATTTTGAAGATTTCTGGAGGAACTATGCCAATGATCTCTTGGCTGATTAAATGTAAGCTGGGTCAGATTTTTATCTCTGGGCCACTCCGTGAAGTGCCTTAGAGTATCCTGTCTGTCTTTTAAATACTTTCCACATCGCAGGGGATGTGCTTCCTGCACAGATCAGCTCTTTTTTTACCCCATGGGGATATGTCAAACAACCTGAAGTACCTTAACTCGCATGAGTTAAGTATGTGTGAGCAGCTAAATGCTGCATTAAAGTACAGAGAATCAATCTATTTGACTAAACATAGAGCCATCTGAAAAAGTCTAGGTTATGTGAGATATCCATGCAAGCCTGGCAAACATAATATTATGACCTACAAGACCAGCTGCCTTTTGAAGACACAGCTGAAGACCAGGCAGGATACCCTAAGGCAAATCAAGTGCAATAGTTACTTATGCTTTGGCAATTACACTGAATTCTGAGATTGGGATTCACACTGTCCTGCCAGGTAAGGCTAGATTCAGTGTTTTGCTGATGGTTTCCAGATGGTCAGAGCACAGGCAGAGTTCACACCTCTTTCTAAAAAAAATCTGTGTAGATGTTACTCCAAATGCATGTTGAATCCTTTGGGACTAGAAATGAGTGGTATCGCAGAAGAGTGAAGTGTTCCTTGTAAAACTTTATCTGTATCACTAAAAGAGTTGAATTTCCAGATTGCCATGTTATTTAAAAAAAAAAATACCTTGGCTTTTTGTTGGAAGAAGGATGACTTTCAGAACGAGGGCCAGAGTTTTCTGCCTGTAGGAGTCATAGATCCTTTTATTTCCTCACAATTTTTATTCTAAATACTCCATGGACTTAGGAAGCTAATTTCTATGCAGCTCAGAAAAAGGGAAAAAACAACCTCATTCTTGCTCTGATTTGTGAATAAAGAGCTGTAAGCATCTGTATTCTAGCTTGCATTGTACAGAAAATGTGATATAATTCTGAGATATAAGTTCTGAGACACAATTGCTATCTCTTCTCTTGGAAGAGCCAGATGTGCATCTTCTGTCCAGCAATAACCATGAATGATATACATTGGCAGGGATGGTGGTGGTGAAAATTTTCTGGGCAGGAACATCTTATCTGAGTTGAAGTAATTACATGCTTACCACTTCTTCCATCTAATTTTTCTTTGTATACAGTAATATTTAATTATGGAGTCGTTTTCAAAAAAATCCCTAAAGAAAGAGTAGGCTACTATTTAGAATTTGAAGAGGTTGTAAGAAGAGAGAGGAACTGATCTTGCTGTGGCAAGCATGGTTGTGAAACTGAGAAGAAAATCCAGGTCTGATTGTCAGATCACCTATGGGCTGACACTGCCTCCTCAAGTATAAACAATAAATATTCCCTTGCTAACCGCAACTCTCAGTAGTGCCTCAATGAATGTATCTACATTTTGTTGCAATTCTTCCATCAGTTTTTATTTTTGTGACCATGTTCTCACGTTCAAACTAACATAGTTTTTGCAGCTGACATAACATGGGTTGGGTACAAGTACTGCAGATGTTTACAATGCCAACATTTTGTAGAAGATAAAAACTCAACCGAAAACTTTGTTATCTACTTCAGTTTAAGAGTGACATCATACAGAAATATACTTTTTTTTTTCCCTTCACAAACACTATTCAGTGCATCTCGCGGCAGGGGAAATTAATTTTCCAAACTCAGTCTTTAAAGGATATTATTTTTTTTAATAGGAGCGTCTTTGAGACAGAACATATGCCCCATTTTTTCTATCCACACCATAAAATGGTTTTCCCATTCATCATAAATAGCTGTTTTGGGTTTTTTTTCTTTCCCTACTAAAGTTTTTATAGGGCCTACCTCTGTATTTTAACTGTACCTGACATAGTGGATTCACAATCCTGATTATGGCTGTGGACTGCAATATAACTGAAACACAAATGATAAATAGAATCCTTATGCTTATCTGACTTTTAAATATAACTTTCAGTATATAAAGATGTAGGTGGATGGAATTATTAAGCAGGCTGGCCGTAGCTGCTTGCTGAACTACTTGATTCTGAAAAATGGGGAAGCCTGAGGGAAGATCCTTAACATTCCTTTAGCACAGCCTAAGGTTACATGATTTTTCTCTGCATTATTATTGCATAGCACAAAAATATATGTGCAAATGCGAGGCCCTAAGGTTCGTCTTGGCTCTGCAAGGAAAGGGCGTTTTAAACTCCAGTGCCCTCCACAAAATACCTTCTATAGCTAAACACTGAAGAGAGCAGTTCAGCAATTTCTTCTAAGTCATGTGTGATGGACAATTTAGAGATCTGCTTACAATAGTAGGCATATTACAGACAGAATCTCAGACTACTGATTGGCAGCAAGCTTCCAAAATGAGAGGTGCATATATTCTTTGAAGGCATCTTAGTATAATACTAGTTAGGCTGGTTAGTAGGTATTTCCAGAACAGTCTTCATTTTAAAGACAGGGATTAAAAGTGAAAGATTCTGTGACCCATGGACTTCATTCAGTAAGATTGCATGAGTGACAACTGTTTGTCTGGGTTAAGACTGCAGGACCATGCCCTGGCATTTCATGCTGATTGCATGTTAATGGTTTTAGAGCGAAACTTAATCTCTTTCAGGGCATCCTGATTTATAGTTAAATACAATAGTTGAAGCCAAGGAGAAATAGAATAACATCTCCCAAAAAACCTATCTGAGTTCTGCCATACCACATGCATGCGCTGGGCTGACAGCCACAGCTAGGACTGCAGAGCTACTACCTACCTGAATCAGGAATCAAGATGTCCAGCAATTTGGCGTAGGCTATGGCTTTTTCGCTTTCACTTTGTGGGATTAAAAACCCTCATCTGTAAATCCTATGTCAGCAGTAGATCCAACCTTTAATTAACTACTGAATTATTCTATGATGACTATGGAGAAAGACACCAAAATGCCTTGGGAAATCAAACAGCATCCTTAGAGAATAACAGATGCACTGTTTATGAGGGATAATTCTTTCCCATAAAGGAGAACAGAATTTAAATATTCCAAAACTCAAGTTAAACCGATTTTCAGAAACTATTAGCTGCACAGCATTACAGATCACAGGGTACAATGACACCCTGGCCCACAAAACCACCTTAATCAGGGCCTCTCTCTCATGGCACCATCCTATTTTCAAGTAACAATGCTTTCAAATGAGCCGAAAAGATGTACTTTGCTCCCACCATTACAATTTCTGCTCTTCCTTTCTTCACCCCTTTCAAAAACATGAAAGCATTGGATTGCTAATTACTTTTATCCAGCCTATAGGAAAATTAGTTTATCTTCCTGATCAAAGCAAATTAGGCAGATCATGGCTGATTAGAATGCAACAGTAAAATCTCCATACTTTCTATTCCACCCCCTTTTCTCTCAGAAACAGGGCCTGTGTCAAATATGTAGGTATTTCCCACGGCCAGTCTGGACTCTGTTTCCAACAGGCTCTGAGGCTGGGACAATGGTTCTTACACAGACACTGAAGTTCTTTAGTTCAGTCATTGTGCACGGAAAGAACTGGTAACCCCTCAGTTAGCATTTGATGAAACATCTAGATTTACATATTTCCCTAATTGCATTTTTCGAATGTGAGTGAGATTTATCTGACCAAAGTTAAATGCTTCCTTTATTCTACTACCCAAAATACAAACCTATACACTGCAGGCAGAGCTGCATTTGGTTCTGACCCCATCACTACAATTTTGATTTTCACTATAGTGGGACGAAGCATTGTCTACCTTAACTTCTCATAGCATAACTTAAGAATGGCTTGGCTAGATGCTTTCAAGTTCCCTGCTACATTGCGTGGCAAAACTGGATGTTACTCCTTCTAAGTAATTGCTTTAAGCAGCACATTCAAGTATCTTACGATTCACTTTTTGCCTTTCATAACTTGTGTTCTATGGCTTTAACAGATGAAAGCCAAGCTATACCGCTACTTTATTTATAACCAATTACTATAAATTAACAGTAAATCTCACATTTAGCTCCATTTAAACATCACTATGCAGCTGCCCATTTGAAAATAAAATGGTTGCCTTCTTTCACTTCAGTGGGCACAATACAAAACATCCATTGAGCTATTCCTTTATTGCAGCTGCCAATGCCCAGCCGACTTTTAACAAACCAACCAAGCGTAATAACAATGCAGCTGCAACATTTTATGGTATTTCTGTTAGTTCTCTTTTGAGACTGAAGGTGTTAATTAGGAATCAAAGAATACAACCCTGCCAGCTTTCTTTCACAAACTATGCACTGGCCACTGCAGTTTTCAGAAGAAAAATAAATCTAATAAAGGGACAAAAATGTTGTTTGTCACACCAGTAACGTGTATTTAAGACCCTTTGATCATGAGCTTTTTATGTAGTCTTGTCAGACAGGCTGAAAATATTTTTTCCTCTCTTTTCTCCTTTCTTTAGGCTTTTCTGAATACTGATTCTAGGGTTGTCTGGCAAGGTGAAAAACCCGATAGGCACTGGAGTGCTCTACAGGTTAAAATGGCTTTGCTAAGTAAGCCAGCCTTAAATCAGATCAAATCAAAACTGTTCACTTTTTTGATTCAAGTGTAAATTGTTTTGGAACACAGATGATCTGTTTCTATTATACAGCTTACTAGTTCCATCTATCATTTAATATTTCAGATATTTTAATGGCTGTGTTTAATATTAATGTATCAATTATTTTGTGGAATCTCATTTTAAATTCTCAAAAATGAGAGTTTGCTGGAAGTTGTAAAATATCCATTACATACATTTTTTTCATGTGTACCATAAGATATATGTATGCTATATTTTATTTACACTTACTAACTGTAATTGTATTAGAGTATCATATATTCAAAGGCAGCAGCATGAAGTCATTACCTTTAATCTTTAGTCAAAGTTAAAACCTTAAAATAGGTTTATGAAGTTAGCACAACTGAGAATTAGTCAAGCTTGCTAGCTTACGCAGCAAGAGCTTTCACTCTTGCCAAAATCGTGCCAAAATCCATTAATCCTGCCAGAGAATGGCAGAAAGAAGTTCTGCTTGTTGGTTTAATAATAATGAAATGTACATGCT
This sequence comes from Lagopus leucura, assembly GCF_019238085.1. NCBI lineage: Eukaryota > Metazoa > Chordata > Aves > Galliformes > Phasianidae > Lagopus > Lagopus leucura. The sequence continues at coordinate 34,795,954 of NW_024962265.1, read as the reverse complement.
CTCAAGGCTACCTGCAGAGTCTTCTGAACTGCAAAACAAATAACGTCAATTTTAAGAAATACTTTTTACAAAGGGTTATATAACAGTTTTCTTTGCCTTAAACACTATGGAGGAGGCTTCAAACTACAGCTTTGTTCATCTTGTTAGACTTTTAATGCAAACCCTTATCATGTTATATATATATATAAATATATATAAAATGTTATTACAAAATATATTTGGTACAAACTTGATTTATATGCTTTGTTACCTGACATAGCTATGCCCATTTTCTTCTTTCAGCATAGAATCTCCTCATACAAAAGCAGAAGAAACCAAAACAGACTTTTTTTGTAAGCTGTGAAGAGTAACAGATTTAGGATTTCCTGGAAAGACAAGTTTCCTACGAAGAAAAACAATTTAGATGGAGAGGTGCTCCAAGAAAAAGTGCCTTCTATGGTGCCAGCACGTGTCTACACTAGCAGGTCTTCTTCAAAGAGACTGCCAGCCACATTGAAATAATATAAAATATAAAAATTAATGTAAAAATAAATATTCTAAATCCCAAATATTTGTAAGAACTTCTTTCTCAATCTGCATACAAACACAGAAATATATTTGTGTTCTACCAAATGTAACTTGCAAAGGCAATCTTCTGATATCCGTTCTTTGTCTTATCTGATAACATCATATAAAGTGAGATGAAATTCAGACAGAATAGCTACAAACTTCTTATAAACAATCCCTTCCTAGATCTGGAATAGTAAGCTGAGAAGCTTGAGTAAGCTATTAGCTTTCCATTGTAAGGCATCTCCTTCCTATTTTAATAGTTTAAAGATTGAAGGGATAAAGATCTTAAAAGCAGTACTATCACTTTCAGATGCAGACAGCAAACAGAGGCTTACTGGGAATGGATCTGGCATTGAGTAGATAATTTGGAGGTAACACTCCCCACATTTGGATTACTTGATATCACACCAGTTACACCATGATCTGTCTTTCCTTCCAAACACAAAATAGGTAGTTCTGTATCTGTGTCCAAAACTACATCATTGCCTAACATACTAGAATACATGATACACTGGTATCTAATTAATCTAATAAAACTAGTCTATCTAGTAGAACAACAGAAGTATTTTTCCTTTGACAAAATGAAATATTCAGACACTGATAACAATTAATGATTTCTAAATCATAGAATGGCCTGGGTTGAAAAGGACCACAGTGATCATCTAGTTTGAACCCCCCTGCTATGTGCAGGGTTGCCAACCACCAGACCAGGCTGCCCAGAGCCACATCCAGCCTGGCCTTGAATGCCTCCACGGATGGGGCATCCACAACCTCCTTGGGCAACCTGTTTCAGTGATCACCATCCTCTGTATGAAAAACTTCCTCCTAATATCTAACCTAAACCTCCCCTGTCTCGGTTTAAAACCATTCTCCCTTGTCCTATCACTATCCACCCTTGTAAACAGCTGTTCCCCCTCCTGTTTATATGCTCCCTTCAAGTACTGGAAGGCCACAATGAAGTCTCCCCGCAGCCTTCTATTCTCCAAGCTAAATATATATTTTACACTTCATATAGAATTTATAAGCTTCTGTACAGAGCTTCTGCACCATATGGAACCATTGCAGCTGAAAGTAATTAACCAGAAGATGCAAGTATTTCCATTGGCTTGCATTTGTTTGTCTCTAGAAAACAGACAATACTATGTGTAATAAATCCAATCATTTTAACAGAGACTTCTGTGTAGAACTAGCAAACCTTGTTGTTGTTGTTGGGTCTTCATGTTCCTGCTTGACAGTTCTGAAGAGTGAAGCTGCTCCTAGGATAGCTATGGGATAAGCTGCCTTTAAGCGTTTTCTATTTTCTCTGTGAATTGTATTGCTGTCCTAAGTAACCTAAATTGGGTAGGAAATATTAGTTGTAAAAAAATGCAGAAGAAACCTCTAGCTTTCCCTGCCAGACCTGGCTCTTAGAAGCAGCATAAGCTTTACTCCAGTATCCCTTATAGAACTGTTCTTAATCAATATTCTTAATCAGCATCTTTCAAAATCAACTGCATGTTGTATTTTCTTAAATACTGAAAGACCAGCATGAGGTACAGAATTGGTATTAAAATCAATCTTGTATTCATTTCAGAATATAACTCAGCCTAGTGTATATGCTTACATGCTGACATCTCAAATGTTTTTATACACAGTGTGAATCACAGAATCACAGAATCACAGAATTGTAGGGGTTGGAAGGGACCTCCAGAGATCATCGAGTCCAACCCCCCTGCCAAAGCAGGTTCCCTACACCTGTTTACCTGTTTTTTGGAGGCTTTTTTGGCCGTTGTTTATGAACAGTATTTCATGGTCAATCTTGTTCTTTCGTTTCTCTAGTTAAAATTTTTATCCACCAATTTAGTGTCATATGTTAATACTCCAATGTATTATACCAACGCAATTTGTGCTCTGAGTGCTTTTCAGCAATTTTAAATTAGTGTATGATCCCATGGCAGCAGAAAACAGCAATTAAGCTAACCATCACCTTGCCTATTACAACATATAACTAAGTAATTTTACTAAATCCAGTGGTCAGAAACAACCTTGTCAACAAGATTGTAATGAATATCAAATAAATGAAAATGTTATCAGGAAACAGCATTCATGTTTTTACATGAGCTGCATTATCTATTCAGATACATCTTGATGTAGAAGTAAAGATTAAGTTTGAATTTATAAACATTGATAGGATTCCTTTCTCCACATTTAGATCCTCATGCACTGAGATCATAGAGTCACAGAATCTTTTGAATTGGAAGGGACCTTTAAAGGTCATCTAGTCCACCTCCTCTGCAGTGAACAGGGACACTCACAGCTAGATCAGCTTGCTCAGAGCCCTGTCCAGCCTGACCTTGAATGTCACCAGAGGCAGAACATTCACCACCTCTCTGGACAAACCATTTCAGTGCTTCACTACCTGTATAATAAAAAACTCAGCCTCAACTATTTTTTTTGTACTTGCCCTGATGTTTTAGAAACTATTCAAAGCTCTTTTAACTAGAAGTGAAAAACATATACATATTACATCATTAAATAGTAAAGAATGATACACTCTGAAACCACATTGTAGAATCATCATAGTACACAACTTCAAAGCCTATTTTTTTACTATAACTACTGACAAATTCCACCTCCATCAATTTCAACTACATCAATAATTCTGCCGTAGTATATAAAGAAAAATTCTGAGTTCCCTTTGTTCTGTGTCATCCTCCCCACCTGGAGCAGCCCTGGGCTGTTTCTTTCAATCCAGCTTGCACAGTGGTGAGCCACGTGTTCCCAAAGTGCACCTGAGGTCACTGCAGTAGCAACAGGCCTTCTCTAATTGCACCCAAGGGGACCAATGCAGGAGTTTGCCTGTCACACTGCTGAACACCTCAGCCTGTCTAATAAGCCGGGAGCTGCTCCATCAGTCAAAAAGCCTACAAATATACCAGATGTTTGTCAGACAGAGTCACACTGGAGAGTAATGGTCTGAGGCATTTTGTTGCGATGGACTTGGTGGCATGGAGGAGCACTCAGACTGGAGTCTAAATGTGGCAGTAAATATTAGATTACCAAATGTTTTATATTTTCAAATTGCTTCAGATGAACAACACTATGCTGCTGTCAGCAAACAACAAAAGAAGGCATAGTGCACCTCTGATTTTATTTCATACTTTTACAGCTTGATATGTATTTCATTTATCTTTAATTTTAGTAATGGTGACTGAAGGAACAGAAGTATAGTGCTACAAAGTGTTTTTTTCTTTTATGTCTTCCTGTTATTGTTCTCCTGTGGCTAGGACGGCCAGCCATTACTGAATGCATACCATTACACGATGATACACTTATTTCCTTATGGTCTAATCTTGATCAGAACAACCACTTTAATGCTATCTTATGAAAGCTGAGAACACTTTCAATGGAAGCCCTCAGTGCTGTGATAAACAAAACCACTAATGAATATAATTTACAATTAATTACTCTTATTGTGTTCTCAGGCAGTTATTCATTCACCAAATATGAAAAACAAATCCGTTTGCATACTCAACACATAGTGATATTTGGATAAAGATTAGACTCACTGCGACCCAACAGAATGTACTACAATAGAGCTAACTGACATTCTGGGAGCTCAATCCATATAATCACAAGGAGATGCTATTTTAGCTTCATTGGGAACTGAACTGCTTCATAATTAGTTTTCACAAGCCCTTATCAGAACAGATTAAACTAGTGGCATGTTGACAGCATGCAACATTTTCCTATATGCTTCCCACACAGAGATATAACAGTGAATATAATACTGTCCAGCAAGTTTGGGTATTGCAAATTCTTTATGAAATCTGATGCTCTTACAGCAGTGCCCCATGGTCAGACCCCCATCGGCAGCAACACAGAGCTACATGCCTGCAAGATGCTATTGTTGTGATTGATGATAAATGTAGAAAACAGACCACATCTGGCTTCAAGTTTACAGGATTCTTCACAGATGACTGGAGATAGCCATTAAAGGCTGAGGCACCAATATGTGGACAAATGTGATTTGATAACTCTATTTGGTGGGATGATATCTGTCCATAATAAATATAACGAAAGCATCATGGTGCTACGTAAGCATCCTCTTAAAAAAAAACAAAAAACCAAAAGACCATAAATCTGTTGCATCAAAAATCTGAATGCAATCACCAGCAACAGAAAAGACTGAAAAATAGAAGAAAAATCTCACCTTCCTCAAACTGCTGGAAAATCTGAATAGCTGATCACAACACTATGACACAAAGAAACTTTCACAGAATCACAGAATTGTAGGGGTTGGAAGAGACCTCTAGAGGTCATCGAGACCAACCCCCCTTCCAAAGCAGGTTCCCTACAGCAGGTTGCACAGGTAGGCCACAGTACTCCAGATGAGGCCTTACCAGGGCAGAGTAGAGGGGGAGGATCACCTCCCTCGACCTGCTGGCCACACTGTTTTTAATGCACCCCAGGATGCCATTGGTCCTCTTGGCCACAAGGGCACAATGCTGGCTCATGGCCAACCTGTCGTCCACCAGGACACCCAGGTCCCTCTCTGCAGAGCTCCTCTCCAGCGGCTCATCCCCCAGCCTGTATTGGTGCAAGCAATTCTTCCTCCCTAGGTAGAATACAGATCCTGGCAGAATACAGATCCTGATACAAGCAAGACAGAAATGATTACTTGGTCGCACGTCTATTTTTTTTTTCCTTAAAATAATTTTGACTTCTATTGGTTTCATAGACAGATACCCTGCACAGTAATGACTTTTCCTTCAAGAGCTACCATATTGTGACTGAATGTTTTAATTTAATTATATTAATACTTTTCTAAAATCTATGAATTTTTCAAACTGAATTTGTGTTAGCAGTCCTAATTCTAGAGAATCAAGTTAACTCCATCATTATAAGCAAAGAAAAGCCTACCTGAGTCTTCCTTGGCATAAGCATTAAATTAAACACATGGATGGAGTAACATGCAGAGATAAATCTGGCACTGGGTTTTTTTTCTCCATTCCCTCTGATGATTTTTTTTTTCAATATTTCACCCTGAAAACCCTAGAAATACTGTTAATATGATATTTTCCTACATATATCAGTTTCTACACAATGTTGGTTTTTTTTTTCTATACCAGATTATTTTTTCCCTTCATCAGTATTCAGCAAGTGTTCAGAATTTAAAAATAAAAATGCATCTACTTTGACATTTCCAGAATCTACTCTGCTACCCTCCTTACCATCTCTGGTCTTCAGGCAGACAGGATGCTTGTCTTGCCCTTTATTTTCACATCTTCTGTCTTAGTCAGAAATGTTCTGGCACTCAGCAGTTCACACTACTCTACGTATGTAAAGGTAACAAGTCAGATGAGTAGACTATATACTGTGAAACAGCTTTTCCATATGCTATTCTCAGCACTGTGAGCTTTCACACCATCCTTTGTCAGTGCTGACCTAAGTAACACCATGTGAACACCTCGTCTTCTTCCCAGTTGCACTTTCACAGTGCCCCATACTCAAAACAAACAGCAGCAGCACCGCAAACCCATACTTTGCACCCCACCACAACCATACTTATGTGTTACTTCCAGTAGGTCCAGTTAGTCACACACCTTTCAGGTAATAACTGTGCCAAGGTAACTGTACCCTATGAAATTTTATTGCTGACACCTGGCACAAATGAAAACCGTGATTTCCATTCCTGTCCCAGGGGTTTAAAGTTGGTTGAGCTGCCTGATGAGAGCCACGTTTCACTGCTCCACAGCTCCAGTATAGACAGATTACTGGACTACCTCTTGCCTCCCTCTTCACAATGCACTTTTAATGCCTTTGTTAATCCCTTTGAAATAGTGTGTGCCTGTTGCAGGTTAAATTCAATGCACTGAGGCTTTATACAGGTACACCCCAGGACTGCAATTTACTCCCTGAGACCTTTGTCAGGTCACAAGGTTGAACCTGCACTTCTTTTGGCCTTTTTCCAAATCCTTGTCTTTGTATAACTTCAGCATGAGTGCAGGCAATACTTCCAAACATATGGATCCTGTATTTTTTTGTCAGCAGGTCAAATATTGCTTTCAGATGCCTGCATAGGTTTTACTTGTTGCAATAAGAATCATATATATCACTCATTTGAGACTACATAAGCAACCATGAGCAAAACTGAAAGGGAGATGTACACACACAAACACACACACATACAAATCCTCTGGGATTTCACCTAGTTTTACCATGTCATACTCAAATTAGCACTTCATTATGTGTTTTTAATCTATTGATCTCCAGCATTTATCAGTCACTACCAAATTAGTTAAATTCAGATGTAGATAGCTGTCTAACCCATACAGTAAGATCACAGAATTGCTGCGTGACTTGCTTGAAGTCGTAAATTACTTATGACCGTATTCAGCAGCAGAACCCAAAGGTCTCACTATCTGGATCCTGGCTATTGATCACATTCCCTTTTTGCAGGAGCAGTTCCTTCTCTTTCCTCATGCCTCCAAAATGGCAACTTCAGTGAAGCAGGGCATTTAAGAAATGCTAAACTTATTGGGCTAAGAGACCTAAAGGCAAGTTAGTCATCAAGGTGGTTTACAACAGGTAAATTTCAGAGATGGGTGAGAGGGAGTTTTGTCTTATCTTGTTTCCTTTGCCAGCTATGACCTACTTCTCCCCACAGGGTACACAGAGACTCATTTACAAACTCAGTGAATGCCAAATCAGTGCAGTTACACTTCTCTTAGTGCTGACATCATCTCACATCTGCTCTCTCATTCACTAAGACTAGCATTTATATTATCACAGGATCCAGAAGACATGGTGTAACTGGCACCATAAGATGCTTACTGCTGCAGAAACAAGAGCTAGGAAGTTTTATTCCTGCCTAACAGTGGTGCTATAACTGTTTAATCCTCAAGCAAAATGGATCAAAGTGTTTGGTAAATGAACTAATAGCAAAAAAACATAAAATAGAAAAGTATTAGCACTAAGCAAGCAGTACTGAACACCATCTTTACACTCCCTTCAAAGCCTCAAGAAATTATTGAACAGGTTTTATTGGCATAGTTATGTATCTATAAGCACAACCAAAGTTCTTAAGATGAAAAGGGTTAAATTTATACACAATCATTATATAGATTAAGTCTATATCCCACAAATACTTCTGCCTTACCCAAAAACTTAATACTTAAGTGACATTAGTAAGCATGATTACAATCAATAAAAAAAGAATTCAAACGTCTGCAAGAGACTTTGTGAGATGGAAGAAGCATTTGTTTCTACTGCAAGGTGCTGATATGCTTTGGGCACATCTACCTACCCGCACACATCTCTACATGCAAGAGTGTCCTATTCCCAACCAAAGCGATTCCTGCCTTTCTTGAAATACTACCATACAAAATATTTCAGCGATAGTTATAAAAAATCTATCTATCTATATATATATAAAATTGCTTACTTGCAATTACATAATTGCTGAAAGATAGTGCTTTTCACACTAAATTATGTACACATTTTATATAAAACTTAAAAAAAAAAAAAAGAAAAAAAAAGGAAATACAGGCTTTTAGGTTCTTTATTACATACCTAATACTTTAGGCTGTGCAGTGAGACAGTGTAGAAGAACACTGTAATAAAACTATGTAACACAAATGAATTCATATTTGGGGAAGGTGAGAATTGCTTTAAAATTACACAAGACCTTGCTCCTACAATCATTTGCACATGTGATTTCAGTAGAACCACTCCTGACACTACAGTTAAGTATCCAAATAAGTATTTGCAGGACCGAAGCCAAATTATACAATCGGGCCTAAACTAAGAGTCCATTTGTTACCAATAAAGTCCTAATTTGAGAGTGGTTAATTATTACAATTATCACTGCTGGATAACAATACGCTTTAGAATAATTACTTTTGCAGCATTGTCTAGACAGGACACTCCTCTTTCCTAGAGGTGGACATTAGTGCTGAGGCCACTGATTCTAAAACCTAAAGCTCGTAGCTAAAGAAGTATAATAAAACAAAGCAAAATCAGAAATCTTAAGGTGATACAGAATGCACTGTCTCTGCAAAGGCCTTATCAAGCTGGGGACATCCTGTACTAGTTCCTGGGGATTTGCATTGCTATCCCACTCCTTTCCTGCTCAGAGTAACAGGTGGTGGTTGTATCTAATTGTGGTGGTTGTACCTTGTACCACTGGGCTTGTGCTATCCCCACTTGAACAATTGCTTGTCTCCAAGCAGCGCTGATAGGTCTTTCTCAGCTCAATAAAAAAGAGGCTCCAGGATGGAATTCAGAGTGAGTGCTGCTGCTTTAATACTCATTCTGAGGTCTCTAGTTCAAAAATTCCAAGCTGTTGCCATAAGCTTTTAGAAGATAAAACACAAAACTATGCTTCTTGGATGAAAAGGAGGAGTACCATGAGTTACTCTCACATAGTATAAGGTGCTCATTCTCTTCGCTTTGTGCAGTTTTCATCTAAATCTCCTTTCCGAAAGAGAGAAGAGGACTGTACTCCTTCAGTGAGCAATACCACTTCAGACCCTGCCCCTTCCCAACTACATTTATTTCTTCTACAATTCTCCAGGCCTTAACTTTCCCACACCTGATCAGCAGAAGAGCACAGAGATTACTCAGGCCTCCTCAGCAAACAGCACAGAGCATGTAGCATAAGGATTTGCCACTTGAATTGCTAAATCTCTGAGGAGTAAGCACGCTTTGATCACATCTCATTCTTCTTTTAAGACGTTAGGGTATTTTCTTTGAGCTGAAGTCTAAAGCTGTTTTGGTACGTCAAAAACACCACATCATGTTCTGCCCTCAGTCGGTTTACTCGGAGCCAAAGGAACCACACCTTATTTACCATGATTTTTACTGGGAAAAGAATCAGATCTGCTGGACAGTTCAAGGAAGTAAGTGAAGGAAAATACCATAAATTGCATTAATCGAGACCACTTAAATGACCAACAGAGAATTAGGAAAGCAGTGCATGTGGATGAAATATTATCTTTGGCCAGCAAACACAGAAAAAAAGAAAGATCTAGACAGCAAAACTAGTAGCAATTTTATACATTTGGAAGACAAATCATGTCAGAGCAAAGACTGGGTTAACAAGGGAGCAGTTGAGGGAAGTCTAATCTCCGCTGGCATGCTGGCTGGGAAGGTCAGCCTGGAGCACGCGTTCCCAGCTGGAGTCGGGCCCCCTCTGCCCGGCCAATTGTCCCGTGCACTTCAGACACCAAACCGAACTGAAGGTGCCTCCACCCTGCCAGCTCCTTGTATTCTACCAGCCTAAAGAGAGCTTCCTTTTCCCTGTCAATTTATGCAGCATTTCCACACAGTAAATGCTACAAAGGAGAGATGTAGCGTGAGCGCCTTTTTTCCCCTCTGAGCAGCACAAGGCTGCTCAGCCTTTATACTCAGAGCAGTGTAAGGAGTTAATTTGAGCACCGTATTCTCCAGTGTGAAGAGCGACACTGTCAAACTCAATCTAAATTTTTTCACAAAGAAACTAGCTGAGAGTTGACACATTATGTTTTGAAATTTAAAGCAAGTCCCTTGGAAGCTGATGAACAGGAACATTAAATAGGTTGTCACTTCCCTGGTTTTCATGCATCTCTGATTTACCTATGCATACATTTTACTTCTCTATACCAATCATTGCCATGAGCGGAGTTTTTGTTTCAAAAAGGGAATGTAACACCAAATTCTAAACCCAGAATCTGGATTTACCTTCATCCCTCACTAGGACGAGACTCAGATTATGACCTGAAACCACATGCTGAACATTTAACGTATTTCAACTAGAAAGGAGAAAAAATGGTTTATAAAGTTTGTAGCTATGTAAAGAAATCGTTTCTAAGGAAAGGCAGGCATTTTACTAGCAACCTAACACCTTGGACTTGTCAAGGGATCTGCAAGTTGCAAGAGACTTTAAAGAGCTTGCTCCTGCTTACGACGATACCTCGCTGTCTGATCTCCCCGAAACACTGCAGTCATTCCCATGGTACGTTAGATGAAGAGGTATACAGATCTTGATCTTGCACTGTGATATTAGAATGTGATAATAAAAAAGGGCAAACTTACCCCAGAGAGTCTGGCTTCATGTTTTTGTATATTCCTAACACAGAAACCACTGTCTCATTTCAGAAGTGCAGATAATTCATGCAAATGTACTTTTTAACCTCCCAAGATAAATAATTTTTCTCCCAGAATTGTCTTTTTTTTAATGTTGAGTTCTCTTAAACACTTTCAAAGACCCTCAAAAACTTCAAGTGTGCTTTACAGGAATAATAATTATTAAATGCAATATTAAGGAAATGAATGAAACAGAAGGCCAAAGTTTATCCAAGGAATATATTATAAAACTTATGATATTCATAGGCTTTACTGTAATACTGTCAGTGTTAACATAGTTTTTAAAAAGAATATCTTTTTAACAAGTAATTCCTATAAAGGATTAACAGTGACATGAACCAGATTTTTCTAAATGTTACTATGCAGACTTACAATGTACTCAAAAGTAGCATTTTTAAAATGTGATTAACACTTATCCTGAAATAACATATTAAGTAAACCATGATGGAAAAGGTAATACACCATATCCTGTGATAGTTACCCATGTATGTACATACATCTGTATCAATCCAAGGTTGTAACATTATGAAAATATTCCACTTCAGAGTTTCTTGTTAAGGGCTTTATGGAAAGTTTCTGATCATGAAGAACACAGCAGCTGAACTGTCAGACAGCACTGGCATTTATGATTGATTTTCTTTTCTGTGCTATCCAACCATATAACAAAGACCCTCAGAATCTTTAAAGGCTATATTCTGGATTGTCATCACAAGAGATATGAAACAGTTTTTTTTAATATACTTGTCATATTAAATATTCTTGAACAGGAGTAGGCAAATCTTACGCTATTTTTAATGAGCAGTTATGTAGGAGAAATAGGCTGTGGTTAAAGAATGGAGTTGGGATAAGGTATTCTGGCTTTAATTACTGACTTTGTCATAAACTTTAACTTTGAGCAACCCCCTTTTTTGCCTCAGTTTTCCACATCACAATAAATGGTAATAATACTTCACTAACTCACAGGCTTGGTTTGAGAATTAATGAGGTCCCTTGTGCCACAGACTTGTAGATCCTGGCTTCTTCTTTTCACTGCGTACTGATAGGAAAGTGACATGTTCTTAATTTGAAACAGAGACTCAGTGCTGCCCTTCACAAGCACATGGAATTCACATTAATGTCAACAGGAATTGCGTTACATACACTGTATGTTACATATTATTTAGCCTAGAAGCAAATGAAGAAGAAACGGCGAGAAACTCCTGGATTCTCCTTGTCTGTTCTTAAAATTCTAACAGTTCATGGCAGCAGATACAAAAGCATCAGTGAAATTATTTTTGATGGGGGAACAAGGATTGAAACTTTATATGAGAATGTGGAAACATACAACAGGTCCAGCTGTAGACTACATTTGGCTTTACTGCAAGAGCACCTTCATACAAAAAGCAGAATCTAGGCACCATGACATTTCATCATCTGTAGATGTTTGTCCCAGCATAAGACAAATGTGGCTTTGGTATTTGACATTTTCACACAATATCCAGCATACAACAAGATATCGTGTTTGTTCTTTTTTTTCCCTATGCAAGTGAATGAGACATGAATGATAGAAATTCAGAAAAAACAAAAACAAAAACAAACAAAACACAAACACAGTTTTAGCATAAGGTAATACCACAGGCAGTTTTTAGCCAGATGTATACACTGTACTATGGGGGAATTTGCCAGAGAAGATGTTCTTTGCTGGAAAGAGAGTTAATTTGAGCATAAAGCTTTAACTTCCTGCTTTATTCTAAAACAAAAATTGTCGCAACACAAAAAGACATTTCTGTTTTGTTCAGAAAGCAAAACCAAAGGCAAAAGAATAAATCAAGAAGCAATTGGTTGGGCCACAGAGCTTATGGAAGGAAACATCTCTATAACAAACAGGAATGTTTTAAAATTTACCATTGCTTAGCCATCTAAAGAAAATGAGTCTTGGCAGTTCTGTACAGAAGGCAGTCAGGAGCTACAGCTCTGCATAATTAGGCAATAATTAATCAATCCAAGTATAACAGCCTTGAAAGTGTGGATGCACCAACGTATGCACCAGTCTTCTACCCACTTGACTACCGCATGCATGCAAACAGCCTAGGTCACTTAGAAGTCTGCCTGCCCCGCAGTGGAGTTTTTACACTTCAGGGTGCATGCTACTGAGCAGAACAAAACTATTCACTAGAGAAGGACATTCTCCCACTAAAGGACAAGAGGACTGAGAAAACAAAAGTGTGGAGCAGGTCATAAGTCTGCTTAGAAGCAGATTGCTGGAGACACACAGCTTTTGAACAGCAGACATGCACAGCAGTGGTGTTTTGACATCATCATGCATATTTATGTTCTTTTTCTCTTCATAAAACAGTCAAACAGTAGGCTCTCAGAAGTTTGGTTCATTTTGTGTTTTTTTCTTTTTTTCTTGGGGCCCCCCCCCCCCCCAATTTTAGCATTCCTACAAGCAGTACTGAGTTTAGAGCATCTTCGTCTTGACACAGGACATGTACAGTTTAAATACGTATGCCATTATACGTTCATTATGTATAATGACTTTCTCTCTGGTAATGACTTTTCCAAGCACAAGAAAGTATTGAGTCATGTGTGTGCCCCAAATCCTCACCTGCTGCTTGAGAAACCAGTGAAAAATTCTGTGCGCATCTTAAAGACTGCATTTCAGTTGTGTGCAGCCAAGTTCTGCTCTGCTGTAAGCAGCCATTAAATACCATGGGCTTCCGCCTTTTAACGTTACTAATAGCTTTGACTTTGAAATGTTTAGGATAAAAATAAGCTAAAATTGATCTTATGGAGATAAATTCCAGAAAAGTATTGATGTGCAGAAAGAAAAGGCTTTCAGCTGCACACCCTCTTTCAAAACCACTATTTTCTCTCAACTAAGCTCTCTTCTAAAACACGTTTTATTGGTTGAATTTCATTTCTACCTTGCCTATGTTGTCACGTCTGTCGTTTCTAGTTGAGTTCCATCCACTTCCCCAGACGCAATGTGTGTTCTATGCCCTCTGAAGCACAGCAGTGACAAGTTAGCTCAGAATTACCACGTCAGGACCACACAGGCACGCAGCCCTGGGAATGCATCTTCACAGCAGCCACAGTAGCGCGGATGTCAGCAGTCACACACAGGTGGACAAGACAGACACAAGAAGTGCTGGATACAGAGAAGCATCCCACTAACAAGCTACTGGACACGCAGCCGCGAAGATCTGTGTGAAATCACCACGAAGGGCACTAGGACACCGTGCACAAACACAAAACCAAGCGAGGCTTAACGACGAGCCATCTCAAAAGCAAGCAAAGAAAGAAAGTTTCCCTGGAATTACTACTGTTATTACAAGAAATGCAGCAGTTTTCTGCCCCGGCCGCTCCGCACGGCGCGGCGCAGCGCGGAGCTCACCTGGCGCCGGCGCAAGGCTCCGTGCCGCAGTGCTCGGGGCAGAGCGGCGACTGCGGGACGGCCCGGCCACCTGCCCGCCGCTCTCAGCCGCTAACCGCGCCGGCAGCAGCCGCAGCTCACGGCGCTGTCCCGGGAAGAGAAGGTAGAGATAACGTCCCCGCGGATCTAATCGAGTTTCTGCTGTTGCAGCCGCTGTTAATTAGCTTCCGAACGGCACATCGCATGGCGATCCTCTACAGACACCGAAGCGGGCGCGGAAACAGCGAGACGCCCATAAACGCCTTACAGCCCGCCCGCTGCTCAAAAAGCCGCTCGGCTCTTATGGAAGTCGCCCCCTCCCGTCCCGCACTTACAGGTAGGAGGTGAAGGCGCTGAGGTTGGCGGGCACGGCCGTCAGCCCCAGGTCGGAGCAGTCGGCGCGCAGCAGCATGCCCTCCTGCTCGCAGCGGCACGGCGCAGGACAGCCCCGCGGCCGCTGCCCGCCGCCCCGCGCCCCCCGCCGCAGCGCGGGCAGGCAGAGCAGGAGAAGGAGGAGGAGGAGGGCGCGGGCAGCGCGGGACGTCGCCATGGGTCCCGGCTCGCGCGCCCCGCGGCCGGCTGGGCTCGTGGAGCTGCTGCGGCCGCCGCCGCCGCGCCGCTGTCTGTGGTAGCATCTCAGCTTACACGCTGCTTTAAAGCCCTGCGGCCGGCACCGCGCGCCCGCTGACGCCGCCCCAGCCTTGCCCGCCGTAGCGCGGCGGCCCTGTCCGCGTCGCCGTGCGAGCGAGCGGGCGGGCGGGGAGAGGCGGGAGGCGGGGGGTACCCGGGGCGGGGCGGCCGCGGCGCCTCAGGGCTCGCCTCAGGGCGGGAGCTCCCTCGGGGCAACAGCTCCCCTCAGGGAAACGGCGGGAGGGGAGCGGTCGTGAAATGGCGGTTGGCCCCCTCTTTCCCTCCTTCTTTTCCCTCAAAACCGAGGGAGTGGGGAGGATGGCAAAATGTTGAGCCTTTTTGTTGTGCCACATCGGTGTTGTGGTTGTTCTTTTTTGTCCCCCTCCAAATCTCACCACAGGCTCCAGGCTTAGGACTCGCAACCAGATTAATAACCACGTTCCAGCCCAAGTCTTGTTCAAACTGGTGGCTGGATGGTTGGTCAAGCTGCTTGCTGTGCACCGCAGAGAATTAGTTAAAGGTTTTCAGCTACGCCGTCTCTACAATTAAGCCTGAAATGAGAGCCTAATGAAAAGGCTGGCAAAATACTGTTTTTTACATACCACCCAGGTTCTAATCCCTATTCCCACCTCTGGACCATCACTGGATGTAACCCGAGCTGCAGAAGGACCTTGCACTGGTGCTCAAGTGCTCTATTTAAATTAATAAAGAAGGAATCTGCTGTCTTGCTCTTTAGGCTGAATGCTTTGTCAATTTAGGCCTATGGGTTGGTGGGAAGCTTTCTCCAAGCATCACCTTACTCTAAACTAATGAGAGCAGTTGTTGAAAGCACAGATTTACAAGAAAAAATGGCCAAGTAGAAAAATTCTGCAAAAATTAGTGTGCTGTAGGGTGACCTTTTCCACCCCAAATCTCAGACTTCCCATGCCTAATGTCTCTGCAAAGTAGCAGTAGTTCTGTTTCTGAACTGCATGGCAACTCTGCCCATGACAGTGGGTTAGAAATAGATATCTTGAAGGTCCCTTCCAACCCAAACCATTCCATGATTTTATGTTGTGCTGAATGGATACGTGCTAATGGTTTGATGAACTCTGAATATTTTACTTTATTCTGGGGCAAAATAGTCTTTTTTAGGCATCCGTACTTCATGACTTTAGAGTCACGAACATTCTCTGCCAAAGGTATCAGAATAGTTTTAGTTAACAAAGAAGTAAATATTTCTCATAAGTGTAGGGAAATAGTATTTATATAACCTGAGGCCATTACACACATATTTTGTTTGTTCTAGAAAGCAAGGCAAATGCTGTTTGTTCCTTTTCTGTTGAGGATTTGATCCAATTGCACAAGATATCTGAAAGTGGACAGATAAATTTGTAGTGAGAGTTTTACTTTAAAAATCCTTCTTTGAGTGTTGTTTATTTTTCATGAATACATTTGTTCTGCTAGTGACTTTCTTTGAAACATTAAATGTGCTTCTATTTAATTTAAAGAATTTTTGGAAGAAGAGTAGCTGGAGGACTAAAAGAAGGATGTGAGAGGATTGGATATGGATAGTTCTTACTTTTGTGCTTTTAAATTAGTCTTTTCAGTTATTTTCTTTTCATATTTTATTTTCTTACAGATCCCTGATTCTCCACAAAGAGAAAAGGAAAAACATCTGCCAGTTTGGTAATGTTTTAGGGAGGTGCTGTTGTTCCAAAAGGCTGTTGGGACCCTAAGACTGCCTGCAGGTTCTCCCATCTTGGCATGCAGTCTTAGTCACTTCTTCTGCAGCCATCTTTGGATTTGATCAGGGTAGTAAACAAAACCCAAGGGGCTTTCAGCAAAACAGTGTCCTGAATCTTGTCCTGTCTTCCTGATATTCAATCAAAGAAGCTGTCTTCCGATTGTGATAATGTGATGATCCTCCACCTTTAAGGCTTATCAATAGAAAAGGCATTTTCCTGGATTGCTTGAATGCAAAAAACATTATGTATTATACACACACTAAAAGCACAACAATTCATACAGTAGATAGATATATTTAACGTGTTTTTTGGACAGATGATTAATTACAGCAGGACAAGCTTTAGATTTCATGTGAAAGTTGATTTTAAGGTGCAGAACTATAAAAAGAAACTTTAACTGCTATTTCTGCTTTGGAAGTTTAAACTGGATGAACTGATTAAAAAAAAGAAAAGCAATGTGCCTAAAGCATTTAACAACGGAAAGTTATACCTCATTCTGCTTTGATTGGTTGTCCCAGCCAAAATGGAGTTTAAAGCAGAAACGGTAACAGATCCTGCACTAGCAAAGGTAGCAGCTAGTGTTTAGGTATTAAGGCAACTCCAATACAGAGCCAAAGCAAGCAAGCAAACAAACAAACAAAAACAAACAAATAAAAAAAAAAAAAACAAAAAAAAGCAATTGGGAAGGTCAAGGTAGTTTACAGTTGAACATAGCATGTTTCTTCCTTTCTTGTTCGTAGTAAATACGCAGAAGGCAGTTCAACCATGTAGTTAGGCCATGGAAAGAACAAAGCTGTAGCACAGAGTGGGATTTCTTTTTCTGACCACTGGGGGAGCAAATTCGTCATTGGGCATGTTGTAGTCCTTGGACTGAAACGGTTCATTAAGCAAGTGTGAAGCTCCATCAGCCCTTAGGCTGTGCTACTGTAGAGCAGTGCTGGAGTTGCATGGTTATCTGTGCGGAAGGATTCTTTTCACTTTGCAGGACTCCTGACTCATCCTTTTGTTATGGCCAGCCTCGAGGGACTGTGTGTGCCATTTCACAGAATCACAGAATCACCGAATCACCAAGGTTGGAAAAGACCTACAAGATCATCCAGTCCAACCATCCACCTATCACCAATAGTTCTCACTAAATAACTAAGTAACTATAGTTCTCAGTTAGTAACTATTGCTGTGTGGTGTTTTTATACATACAGCAGAAGGCTGTATGCTATGTTCAATTTCATATTTACCTGTTCAGTAAACATTCACACTTGCGTCATGTACCTTTCTTGTTTCAGTGAGAATCTTAAGTTAAAACATGTATTTACAATGTCCTTCAGACCAAGGCAGATGGCACCATTTCTGTTTTACATAATAAATGGAGGATGGTTAGGGCAGAGTCGCTCCTAGAACCTAGAAGAAATAGAAAACTGTAATTACCCTTGCTCTATTTACCACATGGCCACAACATGTCAATTGCAGTGATATTATGGATTATGTGCCATTAACTTGTTTTTGTTCAGATTTTCATGCTATTTAGGGCATGCTCTGTCACGAATCTTTAGAAATCATCTTTTTTATGTTGATTCTTTTGTTTGGCACGCTGCCATCTAGCTGCAGTCTTCCCTCAACAGTTCTGAAGTTAAGCTAAAAGCAAGATGGCACATTTGACAAGTGAAGCTTTCTTGGATTCACCTGAAATATTCTTCAGTAGAGAAATTGCTCATGGGAAGAAAGGACAAAAATAGAAAAACAGAATTATTATTACAATCTGTACTGTGACAGTTGGCTTAGTATAATTTTGAAGCACATTGCAATGTCTGACATTATTTTCACTCTGAAAAAAGACTGATTGCAAAGCACGCATAGAAAGTGAAAAAGAAATGTTTTTCCAGGCACATTTTAATAGGTAGTGATTTGGGAAAATAAATGAGGAAGAAATGTAAATACAAAGGAGGCTGATTTACTGAATATTTGTTTGGAGAGAACGAAAGCTGATCATTACAGTAATACTCTGTATAGGAAATAAAATCCATGTGTTAGAGTGAAGACATGGAAATAAGCTATATAAAGAAAAACTATTACTTTGAGTTGAGGTGGATGTGACATCATTTAGGGAATTAAAGCCAGGCTGCAAAAGCATTAAGTGGATATTTCACCAAAATTGGAAAGATGTGTTTTAAATAACACTTGCAATGATGCTTTTAAACTCTAGCAGTTAATTGGTCTGCTACTGTATCTTTATATATCTGTGTGTCATATAAGAGCACAAGAGGAAAACACGTAGGCTGTATGTAAATGAAGAATGGTAAGATGATACAGGAAGGAGGAATATCTCTCATCAGTACAACTAATATTTGAAAACATCAGCTCTCTGTTTGGCCCATCGGTCTTTTTTTCTCAACCTTATCTAACTGTCCATTCAAATTTTGCCTTACTATAGCCCTAGAGGACCATCATCAGATGTGATACAGTTTTTTAAGAACCATAAAGCATGAGCAGTAGGGCACTGAGGCAAGTCAAATTGCCTCTGTCCTTCCACTAACCAAATTTATATGGTTTTCTGAACCATGCCTTCTGACAGTAAATAAGTCATTGCAACAGGTCTGTGAGAGAGACAGTCTGTCATGTTTTCACATGCATTTGTTCTTACATGTGCAGGAAAGCATATGACAAATTTGAACCTCAACAAGTGGCATCAAATCTTGCTCAAAAAAGACTGAAAAAATGTGGAAAAAAACCCAGGATATTGGAAAGATGCATTGCGATGGATGAATCACTGTGACTGTTTTCTCAGTTGTACGGTTTCTGGATTCTTTATCACTGCAGCAGGGTAACCAGTAGCCAGTCATTCAGCTTAACAGCAAATATTGAAGCCAAACACTAAAATAATTTGCACATATTTACAGCACAATATTAAGTCCAGAAAGTGCCATATCTAGTTTGGTGTTTGTCAGTGGGATTTGGAGGAAGCTCTGCAAATTATTGCTCACTTAATGCAACAAAAGTTCCATATTTCAATGGAAAGTCAATACATCCACATCTGTGAGGAAGTTAACTCCAGTTCACAGAGAGTTGCAGAGTTCTTTCCCTAACATTTTTAAAACATAAAACCCTTGAATATGTGGGTGTGTGGAGATGTATGATGTATTTCTATGTCCCGTACGTGCTGTGGAGATCTGCATTCTTCTTTGGGTAAAGATGAGAGTTGATATATACCATGTGCATGCATAGAGTCATTTCTTAATTTAGCAACTCATACAGAAATTCTGTCCAGTTCTTTTCATCCTTCCTTCTTTCACTGTGTCTGTGTGGCAAACA
>NW_024962265.1:34685982-34774958 GCF_019238085.1 Lagopus leucura | reverse complement strand
TTGATATATTGTCTAGTGCAAAAGTAAGCAACAAAGCTTCATAGTTACATAGTTAATGAGAGCAGGTGTTGAAGAGTCCATCTTTCTGTGGTTCCTATGTCTCATTTTCACTTTGATAAGTTTAACACCATTATGACAAACTGACAGGACACATTACCCACCTCTTGACTCTTCTGTGTTGATGTACTCCCATCTACATTAACACAGAATGACACAAAGAGCAGGAAAGGTTAAAGCATATGTCTGTTCCTCTAACAGATACACAAAGACTCCAACAGAGCTTGCCAGTGAGGCAGGAAAAATGGAGTGTGTATGTAGATATGCAAGAAATGTTGTTTCTTCTTTATGGCTGATGCCTGTGCAGTACCCCTGCTGCAGCTGGAGGAAGGGGACTGGCCCTGAACAGCAGCAACGCAGTCAGAAGGAAGGAAAAATGGAGCTGTGTGCCTGCAGCTGCTGCAGAGCTGAAGACTTAAGGAGCCTTATGGAGAGAAACATGGAGTAAAGGGAAGAAGATTGATTACAGCCCAGATATTTATAGGAAGACTAGAGTGGATGAGTTAGAGGAGTCTTGAGTTTGAAAGAAGAACAGTGGGACATTCAAAACTAAGAGGAAATTTGGAATGGGAGTCCCAGGCAGGTCATTACAAAGAAGAGCTGGGAAGGTGGCTCACAAAGGACTTGCAAGGGAAAGAGGTAAAAAAGCTTGGAACCTTCAGTCGTTACGAAGTACACAACCATCAATTTTCTGTGGCCTTTTTCTATGAACTGTGCCCCTGATAGTGTTAATAGTCTGTTAATTGCTATATATTTGCATTAAATGTTTTTAAAAGATGGAGATATACTTCTGGATTGAATGTTAGAATCAGAGCTTTATATAACATTAATATTTTTTTAACATGCCTTAGGTTGCTTCTCTTCAGCTCCTTGGCAGGGCTGATGAGCTGACTGTAGGGTGGATATTGCTGTTTTGAGTTGTGTTTCCCTTTGAGGCAATCAGCTTACTTGAACTACCTTTCTATCTGTAAACCATGCTTAATGGAGTGTCAGCATGGACCCATGACGTGCAATGCCTCTACAAAAGCATGGAACAGGATGTTATATCACTGAACTTTTGAAACCAAAGGGGTTCCTGAGTGGCACTTGCCTACCCTGGCTTTAAGCTGAGAAAACTTCATCAACATCCACTGATTGTGCAGGGAACCTTAGAGCCTCTTACAAGGCTAACAAGGTTTTCAGCGCTGGATATTATTCAGACTACTGTCATTAGCATGAAATGTCCCAATGCATGGCTGTTGCAGGACTTTTTAAAAAAGAAGTATTTGAAAGAAGTTCAAATTTGTAGTCTGTGGACCTGGTTCAGACCTCGGTTAAGTTCTTGTAAATCCTGAGTAAAGTTCATTTTGTAGTAGTAGCTGAAAGGGCAAGATTCAGAGCAATACAGTATAAGTATAGTTTCATGGAAGCCAATGCATTTATTTCTGTTAATAAATCAGGCCTCTAAGCATTTGGCTACTTTTCTTTAGTAATTAATGGAGATAGTAGATGAGGAGAGAGTGTTCATACCACCCAAATTTAATCTCCTAGGCATCTCTCTGAAGCTGATTAAGAACTATAGATTCTTCCAGAAGGTAGTTCAAAGCACTTATATTAATTATTTTATGTATTTGTGGATAGTTAAACCAAGGTTGCCAAGAAAAAGCAAGCTTGCATTGATTGTGATTAAAGTTAATGTTACAGTAGAGCAGAGCTCTGAGATGTTATACTCAGGAGAGTGGAAACTTTGAGAAATAAGGGCTAATATAAAAAACTCAGGCTTAGTATTCTGATTACGTACATTTTTTTGTCTGCATTTGGCTCAAAGCATGGGCCCCTGAGATAGGTGAAATTGAAGGTTGAATTGAAAAGAAAATCAGTACTAATAATTTTGGTCTAATGCAACTTGGAATCTGTCAGAAGGAGCAGTGGAATAGGAAGCAGCCTTTGGTCAAGTTTAATTTTTCTCTGAAATATTTCTGTGAACTATGGTAAAAACAGATGGAATCTAAAATATACTAAGTGGAAGAAAATGACAAAAGGAGAAAGCAATGCATTGTACTGAAAAATAATTACTTTAAGTTTGACCACTTGGAATGTGTTTCAAAAGCACCAAGTCAAAAGCATTTTATTTCTACGTTTTCATTTTCATGATACATTTTCCTTTTCAAGGAACACATCTTCATCCATAGAACAAATATGCACTTAATGCATTTTATATTAAGAACAATAATGTTTAATGTTGAATTTTAGCAAATGTTATGATGGAAAGAAGTCATAAGTACCAGGTCTGTTGGCTGATTATTTTAGGGAGTGTTTCTTTGAACATGGAAATTTAACACAACTGAAATGACTTGGGAAGAGAGGAAGGCTTCATAAAGGGTGCTGTGTTGTTTGTGGGTGACCATACTGAATTCAGACACCCACTTTTGCTTCAGATTTTATATCTTCTCAACAACTCGCAGCCTGACCCATTCTTTTGTAGCAGAGAGCAAAATCTACATCCCCCATGCAGTGTTAGAGGTTTGGGATAAATTGTCAGATTATACATTATGTTATGAATATGCCTGTATACTTCAATGTTATATTCAGGTTTTTTTTAGGTCATGAGCATATCATTCACAGATTAATTTGAGTCAAATCAGATACTACTACTCTTTAGTAATGTTCCTTTGTACCCCAAATCTTCAGAACAATGTATCTCCGTGTATTTATATTATCAAAATGCAACTGTTCATTTTTGAGGCACTAGTATTTTTTTTCTGTCTTCACATTGCAGGACTGAGTTATTAATTCAGAACAACTTAAAACCAGTTTGAGACATTAAACTAACTGTGGTAATCAAAAAGAGATAATCTATGCTGTATTTTAATTCAGAGTTTTAGTAGTTAGAATTTTCTCCAATTTTACTGGTGCCCAGCAGTTTATCTGCAATGTTTTTCCCAATGCACTTCTAAGAGATTTTTTTTTTCCCAAACGGTAAGAATTTGTTCTGTTTCTTGGGAATTTTAGATCTGAAAGAAAGCATTCAGTTAATTTCAACACTAATTTATTCTGAGGTGCAAAAATTTGAAATAATCTGCTAATAAGCTATTTTGGTTCTTACTATTTATGTGTGTTGATAGATACAAGAGAATGTCTTATTGGGTGCATAGATATTTCTCAAATGCAGCTTCTTATGGGCTGTCCAAATAATAGATGCTTTTGTGGCATTTATTATGCAGGACTATTCCATTTCTATCTCAGCACATCACCAGAGTAAAATCTGAAGCTTAGAATTACCTTCAGGTGAATGGCAGAGACAACCCTGCAAAAAATTTACCTAACATGGAAAATATAGAACCTTTTATTAATACTTTCATTCAGAGAGTAATTAACATGATAGAGCTATTAAGAAAAGCATATTACAGAAAGACACTGAAGTGGCAAACAACTCTCTGGAAGAATTACACGTAAATATTATAAATACACTTTTTGTATGCTACAAAGCTTCTTTGGGACTGCTTGTGTGGACAAAGTCACTGTATGTTTGCAAGGCTGGAGCTTAAAGTGGTAAGTGAAGTGAAGAAGATGAAGATGTTATTTTGACTTTTGAAAAAGTAGTGACAGGCAAAAAGGCATATGAGGCCAAGGGTTAATTAAAAGATTCCAACCATATCTATAAGTTGATCTGTGAAGAAGTTGAATAGATTCCCATACAATTGTATATTCATAGCAAATAATTTCTTACTACTGATTACAGGAAGGCGGGAATTTTATTTGTTGTTTTGCCAAAAGCACACACACACAAGAGAGAGATTTCTGCTCAAATTAGAAGTAATTTGGCTACCATCTCTAACCCACACTCCCGTTTTCAGGCAGAAGCTGTACGCTCTTTATTTTAGGGATTTCAATGAGACCAAACCAAGTTAAAAACGTGGGCCCCCTCTGCTGGCTGCCGGTGGTGTTCTGAGCCTTTCTCCAGAATACATTTTCAAACAATGCAATTGAGAATAAATGAGTTGTAGTTTATTTAAAACACTTAAATTCTGAGGTGCTAAAAGAGGTGGAAAGGTGGAGAAGAAAGGATGCAATATAACAATCCCTATCTTGTGTAAAACTCAGCAGAAAATGAATATCCCATCTGTAACTTATTTTTAGCCATTCCCATACTCTCAAGCATAACTTACGTCAGGATCTTTTGATTTCTTTTCAGATCTCAACTGGATAAGCCCGTAAGCAACCTGAGCTGAAATTGGTCCTTCTATGAGCTAAAGATTGCATCAGATCTCTTCTGCTTTCTTCAGCCTTTCCTCTATCTGATATACAGCGTTGCATATTTCAATACTAAACACGTGTAGTACATAAAAGGAACATTAAAGTTATGAAAAAGAGTTTGTATAATACAGCTTTTAACCCAATGTTCATCTTGAGTGGTCTTTTGTATTCCAAGGTAGAAAATGTCATTCTGTCTGTGTAAAGACAGGGTCCTGGATCCGCCTCCAGCACTTCACCTCTATGCTTAACAGCAGGCCTTAGCAAGGAGAGAGAAATACAATACAGGTGCAGAGTACAGGGCTGCAGATTGGTGAGTTCCTCAGCCATTAATGAAAATGCTTTCTTGTTCCCTGCACCAACTGATTAATAAAGCTGGGGAAAATCACATACAGCTTGTTTGGAAAAGAATCCTAGGCTCTGGATTTTAGACTGAGGGTTTATCTGATAGTCTCCAACATGCCTGTACAATGAGGAAAAGATACACAGACTGTATGAAAGTAAAGGAATACTTTTAACACCCTGTGTTGTGACCAACCATTCCCACAGAGCTGCTTTCCACAACCATTCACTGCACAGGCATGAGAATATATGAATGTGAGCTCACCATCCTTCCTCAAAGTACTGAACAATAGTACACAGGTTATATGAAAGTTTACATTGCCATCCGGAAGGAGGGAAACCTATACAGTATTCTCAAGAGGGAGAGACCTCTTTAGAAGATGATTCAGAGAAAAAGCCATGTTCTACGTGTTCTTGATTTTTTTCCCTTACTACAGTTTTTCTTCTATCAACAGTAAAGGTAGTCTAGCCAGTCTGTTCTTTGAAGACCAGACTTAGCTTTTGTGAACACTTCTTTCCCTTTTTTTACTCAGGAGTCCAATGTGATTTTCTTGGTTCTTCAGGCCATGGATGAAAACCAATTCTGGTTCTTATCTGACGAGTTTTAATTAGATGTGAAAAAGTAGTGAGATCAGCTTATTTACAACAGATTCCATTTCATCCTGCCATGAATGTATCAGATGAAAAGTTTGTTTGAGCCTGTGTTGTGATTCCATTTAAAGCTAACCCTCAAAAGAAGGACCATGGTTTTTCTATTAATCTTCAGGAAAGCTGTCTTCATAAGTATGCTATCAGAATTATTATGAAATGTATTTCAAAGTTCTTGGTTTTTTGTTTGTTTGTTTTTGTGTTTTGTTTTGTTTTAATGACTACAGCCTAACCCACGAAGGTCAATTCTAAAGGGACAGTTTGGAATCTTTAAGAAACAGGATGACCAATTCAATCCCCTGTCAGCAGTGATGTACTCAGCTATAATATAAGTAACAGGATGATGAAGGGGATACAAAACATGCTGGCAGTTTTATGGCAATAGTTCTCATGACTAGTTAGTTTTCACTGGTCAAAGTACTCGATTCACTAGACAAATTTTAAGGAAATAGAAAAATATCATAATTGAATGGTACAAAGATAAGCTGGAAAAGTCTCATGTGATCCTTAATGTGTTGCCGGTCTGTTTTACCAGAAGGAATTGGCATTGGATATGTCATGGACAAAGCTGGCTTTGAAGTTACTTTATGTTTTACAGGTTGTTTTGTATCAGTGATACTTGCTGAAATGTTGAACCTACAATGCAGTCCAAGGGATTAATGATAGTACTGGCATGTGCCCCTAATTGAGTCTATTCTGTTGTAACACCTACCAGATGTTATCTACAGAGAAGACTCAATCCTTCTTCAGTCTACTTTGTAGCATAATGTACATATATTTAAAATGATTTTAGCTATATTAACACATCTGTAACTTTTTTTTATCCTTTTGATACATACATAGGCATGATAAAGTACACAGAAACAGCAATACTCCCTCAGGTATGTGAAAGGCAACTGAATGCATCTGTAGTTAAGGTTTTGTATGATGTATGCACTAATAAACTGGGCATTTTTAGAACTCACTCTGATAATGTGACTACTTCAGAAATGCCCTTGTATCAACAGCACGTATTAGATAGGTCTGCACAACTCACTTGCATTAAGCCCATGAAGACACTGTCAATAGACACCATTTACCACTCTAAATTATGAAGATTGCTCTGAAAGTAATGCCTCCTATTTCATTCTGTTGGTCCATGACATCAGAGGCAGATGTTGTTAGCATGGCAGTAGAGGTTGAACCTTCCCACTAATATCCTGTTATATTTTGTTGCTGTGTAACAGCTGGCAGCAAAAGGGGCAGTCTGACAAAACAGTGTCTTACAGGGAAATGCATATGAAGAAAAGATGTATCACTGAATTCCTTTGTGTGGAAAAAATGGTACCGTTGACAGCCATTGATGCTTACTGAATGTTTATGGAGACCAAACAGTCGATGGGAGCACAATGAGATGGTGGGGGTGTGTTTCAGCAGTGGTGACAGTGACGTGAAAGACAAGCCATGTTCCAGATGGTCATCAAGCATCAGCACAGCTGTCACACAAGAAACGAAGAGAGTCTTGATCAGCTCATCCTCATGAACCAGTAGATTGCAACCAGGAAACTGTGTAAGGAGCTGAAAATTGGCATAAATATGTTGGAAACGATGGTGGCAACATCTGAATATCTCTGAGTTTGTGCCAGGTGAGTCCCATGAATGTTCACACAGGAACAGAACACCGTATGCAAGTTTGTTAGAACCTGTTGAACAAATACAAGGCTGAAGGTGACAGCTTCCTGAATTGCATCACTGGTGCCGAGATGTAGCATCACCACTATGAGCTGGAGTCAAAATGGCAGTCTGTGCAGTGGTGATATGTGAATTTCCCATTGAGGAAAAAGTTCAAGACACAGCCCTCAGAGGGTAAAGTGATGTGCACTGTGTTTTGGGATAGCAAAGAAATGATCCTTCTGGAACTTGGACAAACCGTGAACTCTGATGGCTACATCACGATGCTATGTTGAAGGCTTGAACTGTCAGAGTCAGATCAGAGAATAAGACATCTGTTCTGCTGCAACACAATAGCTCTTGGACCCACACCAATTTTAAAACTGTGGAGCACGTTGCCAGTCTTGGCTGGACTCTCCTACCACACCCACCACTGAGTCTGGATTTGGCACCTTCTGATTTTCATCTGTTCAGACTGATAAAAGATGGGCAACATTTTCCTAGCAATGGCTCAGTTATAGCAGCTGTGAAACTGTGGGTCCTTTCCTCTGGTGTAGATTTTGACGAGTGCGGCACGCTGGGTATTGTTCATTGCTGCAAAAATATGTAGCTAATGGTACTAGCTGTGTTGAAAAATAGTGTATTGTGGCTGAGAATTTGTTCTATCAAACTGTGTTATTGTACTCTTTGTATCTGTTGTGGTTTCTGTGGAAATGGAAACCCTCCTGGACTCCTACCTGTGAAGCATGCTGTAGGAGGCCTGCTTTGCAGAGGGTTGGACTAGATGATCTCAAGAGGTGTCTTCCAACCCCTATAGTTCTGTGATTCTGTGAAATAAACAGGAGGTATTGCTTTTGGAGCTTTAGGAAAACAACTTGTTTTGAAAGCATCCTCAAACTGGAAACTTGTCTCTGCTTTATACCTGGCTTTGAGACACATGATGCTTGTGTGGGAATATAAGAAAGACTATTCAGAGCAGCAGCTGTGAAGCAAGATGAACAGAATGAGAAAGCAAGGCAGAGAACCATGGATGTCTCTAGAAGAAGAGAAAAGCAAAAGAAATTGCCCATGGCTCTGATTGGATAAGCACCTGTATGCACAGTTAAGGACTGTTTGTGGGACACTTTGTTGACGTGTAAAGGTGGATGGGAAAGCTAAAGAAGGAAAACCTGTGAATGTGTGTAAATGATGTGAGAACCTATAATAAACAATTTGTATTGTTCATATCTGAGTCTGTGCCTGGTTGTCACATACTGGGATTTGAGTGATGATGTTTCAAGGCTCGGTTTTTCTGTGACAAAAATATTTCAGTTAATTGAGCTAGGATGTGGTTAGGAAAGGTAGGGGGATCAGCTCACACTGAGCACAGTGTAGTTTCAGGAACCCATTCCCTTCCATAATTAACTCCTCAGCTGTAGGGACTAATCTTTCAGCTCACACATTGTTTTGCTAATTTTTGTTGAATTTAGTGGAAATTTTGACTCAGAAGGGATAAATTATGCCACAGTGCATGGCTGTTTACCTGCCTGTGTATTTGTATATCAATATACCTGAATTTGCTTTTCTTTCTGGCCAAATGCCTCAGGTAGCAGAGCTAGTTCAATTCACATGAATGACTGAGAGGCTACATCAGATGATGCTGCACAGCACAGATATGATTGAAGAACTGAGGCCATTACTGAACAGTAACTGCTTTCTAAAAAAAAAAAATAAGGAGCATGGCTTTAGGTGTTAGATTTATGCATGCTTTTTTGATTTTCTAGCACATTTCCAAAGTACTGGAGAACCAATTATGTAATTAGTATAAATGCCATTTAATTTAAAAATATGAACATGCTACTCTCATTGACATCTGGGTTTTAGCCAATTTGGTTCTATTATAAAAGACAAAAAAAGAAAAAAAAAAAAGAAAAAAAAAGAAAAAAAAGTCTTCCATATGCTGCCTAAAAAATCCTAGGAGAAGCATGCACTGTTCATTAAAATGCAGTCTATATTCTATGAAATCTGTTTTATTTTTCCTAAGCTCTTTTTATATTCAATATATCTGCTTTTATACAAGAATAAATTCTTTTTTAATCATTTATTCCATTTTATGTTTTTCTACTGAAATAACAAGGGCTAATGTTTGCTGAAATATGCTGTATCAAAGCCCATAGCTTGGTCCTATACAGTTGAGTAGGTGTTCCAATTTGTGAATAATATGTTTTCTGGAAGCAGGAGAGTGAACCAGCCTCACTGGCTTGCCTCAGCACTTCAAAGAGAAGCTTTCTGTTCAGAAGAGCCTGAAAGATCACATTTGGAGGTTGAAAGGGTACACTGTACCCTTTAGCCAAGACAAGGAGAATCAGCCAGGATCTGAGAGATCTCTTTGCCAAATTATTTAAATAGAAATACAAAGAAAATGCTCTGTAAATTGTAAGTGGAATGGATAAAGTTACTTATAGGCAAAGTGGCTTTATTATTGTTTCCAGATGTAAATTTTCAAACACACAAAGGGCAGTTAGTATTTGGGTCCATTAAAAGGATTATAATTCAGGACTCATTCAGCCTCATAGACTCTCTCTTGGATGAGAAAGAGGAGGTAGGAGTGGGAACCCAAAGCAGTTGAAGGCTCTAGATGTGGATGGAGCCATTATGTGGAGTTTGGGTAGGATGTGTTACTTGAAAAGCAGCATCTGGACACATAGACACACCAGCACAAATAACTGACAGTTGCATTCCATAGCCAAAAAGAAACGGGAAAAATATTCTCTCAGTGTGACTCGCTTTTTTTATTATTCTTGTGGCAGCCTAAATAACATATACATAGCCATCTTCAAAAGAGGGGAAGTGAGATACTGCAATTCAGAGGCCATACCTCAGCATGGAACTCGGAAGGCAATTCTGTATATAAAGCGAAAGTGCACCATAAAAATGGTACAGTTTTGATTCTCTTGCATGCTCTCGTTGTGTGTTGAGTCTTGCCAGCTCACTGTGCTGACTCTAAGGATGAGTACAGTCCGATGACAAAGCTCTCGTAATTCACAGAACCACAGAACCACAGGCTTACTCCTTCAGGACTGACAAAGTCTCTCAAGTACAGGCTAAGGAAATCTGAAGCATAAAATCAAGCAAATGGAAGACAGTGCAGGCCCACATCCAACGCTATGCATCACCAGGCAGCCTGCAGCCTGTCCTTCAGCAGTTATGTGTGGGCAGCAGGCAGACAAAAAACTGGAACATGTGGTGCTCACAGCTCTTCCAAAGGTGGCATTGCTCTTGCCAGTATGTTTTAGCTGCTTTCCTCTTTCTCTAGAGCCAGAAAATACAGTGAGAATGATTTGGTTTATTATCAGTCTTGCACAATAGCATTGCTAATGGAGGTCCAGCTGCAGAGCTTCTTTTACTGGTGATGCTGATGAATATAAACTTGAGAAAAACTACTTTGACTTGTACACTTCAGGCATAGTGTGGAAGGCTGATGTTCACAAAAGAAACCCTGCACATACCTTAACTTTGAAGTTAAAATAGAAATTATATGGGATTATAGAGAAATAAAAATACTGAAAAGACCACAATTGTACAAATATATGTTTTAGTACGCAACTAAACAGTGAAATAGGTTATATTCTGTGAATTCCCTGAGGATGCTGACTGTTATATCTTTCTCACTTAGGAATATATACAGTGCCTGATTCTTTTGCTACTGTACACTCAGAATTAGGGTGGGCTTCCAGGAAGTGCCATGAGTGGAACTGGTGAACTCAAATTGTAGGACCTTGTAAAAAGATCTCCACTAAAGTGCTCCGACTTTTGAAGTTTGTCTCCAGTTTTTGCACATAAATCTCTATGAAGGCAGATTTTGTCTGCAAGTGGATGCAGCCAAATGTGCAGTTGATGCACATACATTACTTAACCAAAATAAAATTTTCATGAGTAGAATCTATTATGGCTTTCCCTTTTCTTTATCTTGGTAGCTTTAAGGCTTTAAAAATACTTAACCAAAAAACCCAGAAACAACATTTCACATCAAACTCTCAGGAACTACAATAATATACCACAGGAGAAGAGAATAAATGCCATCAATAAATAATGCACAGTATTTCAGTGTCTTAGCTGATATCTGTTACTAAAGTCAACAAGCTGATATCTGTTACTAAAGAACAAGCAACTTCACAAAATGCGTAACAAAAATGATTGTTTCAGCACTGGCTTTGCTGAAATCATTCTTCACTGGACAACCTTCAGTGTGGGATTCTCACACACCAAACCAGAGGTCACGATGTTTCTGCCTCCACGCTTTTACTGCTTGTTTTATGTACCTGTCTACAGAAATCTTTAATTTCGTAATAAAAATATAGTCCTGCTGTGAACATAAATACCAATTAAATTGGTGGAAATGTTCACACTGGATTCAATTAGTCTTCACTGGGCTTTCAATCACCCAAATATCCATCTGTTTTCTCAACTAAGTCTATGTTTGAAGATATGATTGTGGCACTTGCTGGTGCAAAATTTAGGCTCATAAAACATATGGATATCAGGCTTCACCTTGTGAGATGCTGGCCCATAGTGCAAAGGGATAGGGAAACTCCAAGACACTTAATAGTTACCTTATTTAAAGATAACTCATTTGCGGCTTTACTGTACTTTTGAAAATAAATTCATCCAAGAGTCACAGCTAGGAAGTGTGTATTCTAAGAGAGTCTCAAATTTGTCACCTCTTTAAAATGAAATAATAAACATAAATTGCAACTGAGAAAATCTGATGAACCTGTTGCGAAAACACCTACAGTGTCACACTCCATTAAGTATCTTCAAATGGAAACAGGCATTTCTGGAACTAAATCTTACTAATCTCATCTATTTTGTATTATTAGTGTTTATCTGCTCTTTCCTTCCCCAGAATGTCTAAAAAGTTGACGACTGGTGAATCTGCATTGAAATAAGGTACCTAACTCCTAAAGAAGATTCCAGAAAAGCTAATTCCCAGCATTACTTTCTTCTGGTACTGCCTAAAGGTCCTCAGGCATGATCCTGGCAGCCCATGAAGCTGACACCCCTGGCTATCTTCAGGCATTTCCTTTCCTTTCTCCTGGTGTTGAGTTAGCTCCCAGAGCACGATGAGAAGAGTGCTAAACTCTGATCACAAAGGTCTGCTCTCGAAAAGAAAGCAGAAAGTTTGGCTTTGCCACTTACAGAATAAAGGAGTCTTGGGCTCCTGGATCAGTAAAACACACACGTATGCCTATTAATGCTGGTGACAAATATTGCCTTGAAAGAACTTCTTGTCTCACGAAGGCACAAGAATATCAGATTGTATGAGAGTTGCTCATCTGTTGCTCAGGAAAGTGAAGCCACTCTATAAAAAAGAAATGTTTGTGAGAAAAATAAAATACTTCAGTAATGCATACATAAAAATATCCAGTTCTAATGTTGTTCGGATTTAAGTGAATGAGTAGGCTGTAAGGCTGCTTTTATATAGAAATGGTTTCCTTCTAAAGAATTATATTATATTGCATTTAAATTAACTTAATTTAAATTATTTCATACAATTTATTTTTCCTTCCAGGGAAAACCTACAAGATTTTGATGATTCTCTTCATCCTTTGTCAATGCAGTATGTTGAAATTTGAGATGACTGTGAGCTTACCCACTGTTTTGACATGAATGGTTCTTTTTTTGATCATTTCTAAATATATCATTCCATTTTAATGTATATTATTTCAACTATAACTGCCTTACATTTTGAGATTAAAGCTTTGAAAGTAAAATGCATCAAACAGAAAATAAACTGGAAAGTCATCTAAATAACTCTTGTCAATACTTTCTTTAAATTTAAATCACTGTATATATTGTGGAAAAAGTAGATTTCTTGAATTTTTCCATTCTGCTGCATTCCTAATCCTGGAGGAGTAGGAACTCATTTCTTTTGATGTGATGATGGATAGGTAGTCTTCTTTTTCACTTTTAAAATATTATCTGATTGTTAAAACATAAATGCAATAATGTATATTATGCTTCAGTTATCTAATAGAATAATGGAACAAAAAATACCATGATGTGTTTTTTTTCTTGTTTGGCTTCTTTTTTTGAGACCATGCAATCATGCTATGAAGATTACATAGGAGTTACGCTGGTGACATCACACAAGAATTTTATATGTATCAATATTAGTTTCCAAAGAGGTTGATTTGGAGGTTTCTTTTCTGTTTAGCAGAGATCTATTACACTGTCAGTCTTCAAACAGAAAATTTAAAGGAATTCACTAGGTGAAAAAAAGGCTTATAATGAGATGGAACGTGTTTGGGTTTAGGTTTCCAGAAAACGCTTCAAGCATTTTATGTTTTTACAAGCATTGTTAAAATCCCATCTGGTGTTTGTGAAGTATTTTACTATCTCCTACTGGGCCAGACGTTGGTTTTCATGTCATGTATATTTCCAAAACATTAGGAAAAAAATCAAATGAACCTGGACCCAGTACAGCAAAATGATAGAATACCATATTTCCATTCTTCTGCATACAAGAACAGAGACAAATCTCTTCAGTTCCAGAAAAGATTCATCAGTTCATATAGTGGAACTTCTTGTGAAAAATGGAAAGGAGTAAATTTCTCCAAGCAGTTCAACATTCAACATCTTGCCCATGACATATTTTTACAAGAAATAAATATATTATTTGTGTTTCAATACTTCATTTTTAAGGCAATTAATTCAGAAAATGTAAAAAAACAGATGAAAATGTGTTCTATTTTGATATATACATTTTTTCCTTTACACAACTGATTTCATGTATTAATTAGGTGTGAAGAAATAAATAAATACCAAAAAGAAATGCAAAATCCTTCTATTTATGTATTCATGGAGCCAGAATCTCATGAGCCATTTTCTCTGACGTCAGTGTGAACAGACTTATTTCTGGTCTCATACTGAGTCTAAAACCAGTATAATTTTTTATTATTTTAATTCTGCAATAGGAGAAGAAAAAAGAGAGACAGTTTGGAAGAAGGGATGGTTAGTATCTGCATTAATGGCTGTCTGCAGAAGGGAGATACTTATCTAAAAGGACATGGAAGTGATAGCAAAACTACTGTATACGACCATGTTTTAATGGCTTTAAAATATATACATATTTTTCAATCAAATCTGTTATGCTGAGGATTCTAGAAAGCCTTTCTTACATTCACTGATAATTCATAGAGGGTGTAAATATGTTGCCAAAATAAATAAAAATTCATAACAGATCAGAAGCATAACAACGGTTTACTTTTTAAGATGCAACAGTCATATCATTTTGATTATTAAATGGAATTTTCTTCAGGAAATTTTGTGCATTTTTCCTGATAAATGGCTTTTATTTGCATGTCTTTGAATGTACAATTGGTTATTTACTTAAAAGATGAACTTGTAATGGGAGTATAATTTGACTGCATTTTTCTTGTCTTTTCCCACTGCCCATCCTTTGTTCCTCCCAACATGGTTTGTGCACACAGGTCCATGTTCTTGCCAGTGAATACATAGATCCATAGAATCATAGAATCATAGAATCATAGCATGGCCTGGGTTGAAAAGGACCACAATGATCATCCAGTTTCAACCCCCCTGCTACATGCACCAACCACCAGACCATGCTGCCCAGAGCCACATCCAGCCTGGCCTTGAATGCCTCCAGGGATGGGGCATCCACAACCTCCTTGGGCAACCTGCTCCAGTTTGTCACCATCCTCTGTGTGAAAAACTTCCTCCTAATATCTAACCTAAACCTCCCCTGTCTCAATTTAAAATCATTCCCCCTTGTCCTATTACTATCCACCCTCATAAACAGCCATTCCTCCTCTTTTTTATATGCTCCCTTTCAAGTATTAGAAGGCCACCATGAGATCTCACAGAATCACAGAATGGCCAGGGTTGGAAGGGACCTCAAGGATCATGAATCTCCAACCCCCCTGCCACGTGCAGGGCCACCAACCTCCCCATTTAATACTAGACCAGGCTGCCCAGGGCCCCATCCAACCTGGCCTTGAACACCTCCAGGGACGGGGCATCCACAGCCTCTCTGGGCAGCCTGTGCCAGCACCTCACCACTCTCTCTGTAAAGAACTTCCCCCTGACATCCAACTTAAATCTTTCCTCCTTCAACTTAAAACCATTTCCCCTTGTCCTGCTGTTTTCTCTACCCTTTCAAAGAGTTGATTCCCCTCCTGTTTGTAGGCATCCTTTAGGTACTGAAAGGCTGCAATGAGGTCACCCTGCAGCCTTTTCTTCAGACTGAGCAAGCCCAGCTCCCTCTGCCTGTCTTTGCAGGGGAGGTGCTCCATTCCCCTACATCTTTACGGCTCTCCTCTGGACCCTATCTAACAGCTCTCTGTCATTCTTGTACTGGGGGCTCCAGACCTGGACACAAGGTCTCCCCAGAGTCTTCTCCAAGCTAAAGAAGCCCAGTTCCCTCAACCTTTCACTATGAGAGAGGTACTCCAGCCCTCTGATCATCTTAGTGGCCCTCCTCTGGACCCTCTCTAAGAGCTCCACACCTTTCCTGTACTGGGGGCCCCAGGCCTGGACGCAGTACTCCAGATGGGGTCTCACAAGAGCTGAGTAGAGGGGGAAAATCACCTCCCTCTCCCTGCTGGCCACACCTTTTTTAATGCAGCCCAGAACACAGCTGGCCTTCTGGGCTTCAAGTGCACACTGCTGGCTCATGTCTAGCTTCTTGTCTATCAGGACCCCCGAGTCCTTCTCTGCAGGGCAGTTCTGAAGGAGTGCACACATGCACTCCTATATCAGACATGCACACATGCACACATGCAACTCATATAAACATTTTGTTTAAGTAACCCAAGGGGCTGTCTTGCATGCAGAGAAAAGGTGTGTCTGATTCTCATATGTGTGATACAATCATAGAGTCATAGAATCACCAAGGTTGGAAAAGACCTCCAAGATCATCTAGTCCAACCATCTACCTTGAACAAATATTTCCCCAATAAACGTGATTCAACCTCCTCCTTGGGTAGCCTATTCCAGCTCCTGACTGCTCTTTTGGAGAATAATTTTTTTCCTGATATCCAGCCTGAACTTCTCCTGGCACAGCTTGAGGCCATTCCCTCTAGTCCTATAACTAATTATGCAGGAGAAGAGGCAGACCTGCACATTGCCACCGCAACCTCCTTTCAGGATCTTGTGAAACACATCCTTCCTCTTACTCCAAGCTCTTTGTTCTCTTTTCCTGCTGGTACCATACTCATTCCTAGAGCTGCTAAAGAACAAAGTCAGGAATGTGAGGTCAACAGATCATCTTATGTATATATAACAACTATGGGAATTGGAATGCTCTTTGCTTCTTACTTTCTCTGACTAATATAAAGAAACACTTCCTTTACTATTTTAAAATAGTAATTTCAAATATTGATCTAAGTAAAAGTTACAGCAATCTTAAACGTCATGATAATCAGCATTTTGGCTAAATGACATTTATTTCTAGTTCGGGCACTTTACTGAGTCTGTACACACTGAGCTTTATGCATAATTGTAAATGTGAATTAACTCTGGGGAACAGGGAGGAGGGTGGAGAAGCTCAACCAAGCCAATTGCTGTCTTCTCCAGGTGGCAGATGCACAGCATAGCTATTTCTTCCCTGAATACCTAAATGTCTGATAAACTGGAAGTGCAGGAGGACTTAGAGAAAGGTATAGCTGAGAGGGAAACTGAGAGGGAGCCGGAACTGCTGTAACAGCAAGGAGATAACTCTCTTCCAGCCCTGTTACCCTTTTTGATGGGGTCTGCTGGTCAGTAGCAGGCTGGTAACCAGCTGTGGAGGTGTGTGTGGGGAGGGGAGGAGTGATGGTAGAAAGGAGGCCAACTGCAGCTCTCCAGCAGGTGGGAATAATTATGGAAAGAATGATGACCTGCACTGTACAAGTTATTGATAGTAGTTCCCAGGGGAGTTGAGTTAATAAAGCTGCAGCTAAAATAAACCACATCCCTTGCATCTTATCTTTCTTCCTGCCTGTCCGGAACAACACAATGAGTTTGTTGCCTCCCCTTCTCCCTGTGCCTCCCCCGATACACTGAAGTTTTCTCCCTCTTTGTTCTACATGGTAGTGTCATTTAACTTTCAGGGTTTGTTGGTTTGGTTTTTTTTTTTATATAGTAATAAAAAAATATGAACTGAGTAGATTCGGGATTCTACTTTTCTAAAAGGAGGTGCACACTTAAGGCGAGAAAAAGAGTGGAAAGCAAACGAACAGAAATACTACCTGCTTAGCATAACAAGACACTGCCTTCAGTGTTTATTCCTAGATCTGTGCTAAACTGCATTTATCTAGGCTGCAAATAAATTCCTGTGCTTGCACTAGAGGCTCCTTGTGGGAAACTCACACACAGCAATCAGGTGATGGTCTTCTCAAGTGATTGCTTTGTTTAATAGTGTGGACTTGTAGAATGGGGGTCATTTTGAACAAAAGCAATTGTAGAACAATAATTATCTAAGATCTGAATTCCTTGAATCCAAATTTCGGACTTCTTGGTGGTTATTGCTGATCTAAAACTCTTTTATTCTGTGATGTCTTTTTGGTAAAAGATTGTCCACTTTACAGACAGACTGACCCTATAGGTTATTTTCCACAAAAAGCCAATGCATAGCAATCCTGACATCACATCTTTCCCATCACATTCTTCCCCTTGCCCTTACAGCCCTAGTCTAAATTTTCATGATTTTCACCACTGGTGCTAAGTGGCATTCTTCGATATGACTTGGGTGAGTTCCAAACCCTGTCAGTATGGCAGAACTTCTGAACCACTGCAGACCAAATGACTGGCTTCAATACCATGTCTATTATTAAATAACTCTTCCTTGCTATTTCCTGGAAAATTGGTTTGCTTGCTTCCAAGTCTATCACAGGAGCTATATGTGCCAGACTGCTTTATGTGGACAACAAACCCTGATGCTGTTGCCCTGGCTGTGACTCTTTGCACAATTACATGTACAGTCCATCTAGGAACTGGCCTGTCACTGAGGTATCTAAGTTCTTCCTAAGTATTTTAAAATAGAAATAACTACAACAATATAAGCTGCTCTTTTTTTCCCCCTTCTTCTTTCTCCAGCTTGTAGAGAAAATGTCTTGATTAGTTTATTGCTTGCCTGAACCTGTACCTATGTGAGTGATTGAGTCTGAGAGAGCTCTGTGTTTTTACTGAAAATGCAGAATGAAATGTATATAATTGAGTAGACATTTATTTCTGAAAGTTCTGTTCATTCTTCTCTGAGTCCTGCCATCAAAGTGACTTAAAAAAAAATCTTGTTTTAAACTCAACAGGCAACAGAATGATAGACATGGGCTGCAGAGCTGTTCAATAGCAAGTCAGGTATTTTGGGTGCAGTTGTTTGTTGCCGTCTGCTATCTGCTGTTATTGTAAAATCATTACAACTTACTGTAATGGCACTTCCCAGTCTTTTAAAAGCTGAACTCACTCTCAAAATGAAATCAATCAAGCCCATAGTATTTCTGTTATCTTTTAAGGTCAAACAGCTACTTTATTCTTATTGCATGCTGCTTTTACTGCTTACTCTCAAAAACACTGTGGTAAAGATTCCTACTAAAGTACTTTTATACATGCATCAGCGAAAAAGTGGGCAGTACAGACATAGCATCTCTTGTTACCAGTAGATTTGGTGCACACCTCAGATTTATATCTGCAGGTAGACTCTTCTGAACAAATTACTCCATTTTTTTTGCAAGTACCTTTCACAAGCTTAGTAGTTTCAAT
Organism: Lagopus leucura; assembly: GCF_019238085.1. Lineage (NCBI taxonomy): Eukaryota > Metazoa > Chordata > Aves > Galliformes > Phasianidae > Lagopus > Lagopus leucura. Next base: position 34,756,286 of record NW_024962265.1, on the reverse strand, counting down.
TGTTGATTGTGAAAGCTCAGCTTCTGTAAAAGTTACCCACTGAATTTAGTCCATATTTCTTCCTTTATATATCCCTAAGAATGTTCTACATACTGAGAAATGTTATTGTACAATTAACAGCTCGACAGCAGGCAAGTGGAAAACTCTTTTCATACACAAGAACTAGATCTTTTATGAAGATAAAATATTTTGCAAGCTGTAGAAAATTTGCAGAAATGGTGATGAACTTGAATTAAATTAAAATGAAAGTATTTGCTTCCATTGTTTGAATTCCCACATCAAACTAGACCTAATCATCATTAGATCTAATCATCTTGATCTCTGTTTTCCAATGGAGGGTGGAAAATTTCCTAAAAATCCCTTTTGTTACCCTGGATCTTATTTGGTTTGCAAACAGAGAATCTAGCCTCATAATTTCTTCAGCTGCTCTTATGTTAAAGGGAGTGAATGACTCAATGGTGGGCATTTCTGTTCTGCAAAGTATGATTGCATTAGTAAAGCTTTAAGTGCCACATGCTTTGAGTTCACTGAGATATAATTTTTCTTAATTTTGAATATGGGAAATTTGGCTAGTGAATTAATGATTAGGTTAGGTATGGATCCTTGCCATCCTGCCCCAACTTCATTTTCTTGGGAAGGAGTCAAAAATCATACTGGGGGATTGCATAGACGAAGGGTCTGGTTCTGTCTGCACATAGCAAAATCTGCCCCACATTAATACTATAATAAAAAACAACATTCATTTCAGCAATTGTTTTTAAGTAACTGGGTCAGTGATATTTTTGACAATGTGAATGGTTAAATGGTTAAATTGCTTTTACAAAAGTGGTTAACGCATTGTACCACTAATTATGTGATTATAGGGGAGCTATTTATCTATTTATTTTTACAAGAATGAATTATTTTGGACTTAACCTTTGTGTTTTGCTGAAGTTTGAAACAGACTTTCATAGAAGCAAGCTGTTAGTGGTGGATAGTTTATAGAGTTTGGGGCCCAACAAAAATACCTCAGAATCATCCAAGGCCAGAGAAGACGTTTCATGAAACTTTCAATTCCAAATGTAAAACATGAGTTACGTTTTAGCTAGAAAACCACCAAACTTTTCATTTCTAAACACTCATTTTTCTTAAAAGCTGGATTTCAGTTCATGCAAGCACAAATAACTGGTGACACATAGAAGAGGATGCAACTTTTGCCAAATCTACCTTAGTTCACATCCCTACTTATATAGCAACCTTATTCTTTGTTATTTAGAAGCTACAAGAAATAGTTGACTTTGTTCCTATTTTCTAGCATATACTGGCTTTAAGTGAAAAGATTTTCTTAGGGAGAGCAATAAACAGAGCCATCTTTTCTCTGAGGTTATTATGAGGGATGTGCTGATGCTGCATCTCCTGATAAGTCTGCTACTGATACAATGAGAAATTTTGATCAGGGCAATACAAGTATTGCACCAAACCTGGGCATGGACACTGCTCAAGTGGAATAAGAATCTGGAGAAATGAGAGTACGTGAAGGAACAGTCTGTACTATACTCATAGCCAAAATGGCAATAAGCAACACGGGTTGGCCTTCTTGCAAGTTGATTCAAGGTTGTATGGAATGCAGTGCTCTCACTCCTGGGGACTTACACCTTGTGCTCCCTTTTAGGAGACTGCAAATGCAGAATAACTGCAGGGCAACATGCCCTGGGCTGTGCCTGCTAGGTTGCATTCATTTTACTTACATTTTGAAAAAGACTTAGTTTACACTCTGTGAGGATATGGGTCCCTTAGTTTAAATGTCAGGTTGGTTCCTGACTGACCTGAAATAGCAATGTTTGCAGTACTTTTCCTAACAGTAGCCTCACAAAATTCTGTAGATACTAACAGGATTGATCCTAGAAGAGAAAAGCAGAGAATTTATTCCCAGACTGTTTTTTAAAGAGTCAGTCTTTGAACTCGACAAGTTACAAAACCCTTGTACCTTTATAAATGTTGGAAAATCTGTTCAGCTCAGAACCCCACTAAACTATTTTAAAATTAGGTACCATTCACCTAGGCTAGATACCATGACCCTAGGTAAGTGCTAGTGTTACCTGCACTAAGCACTGGGAGAGAGGGTGAACCAAACCACTTGCCTGTATAGGGAACTTCCTGGAGATGGCCAGAGGGTCATGGTGGGATCGTCAGTTGCCTGTTGAGGTAGTGAATCCAACTTGCAGCTTCAAAACTTGTGCATTTCTACTTGGGATACCTGATCCAGAAACTTCTTAATGGGAGATTCCTCCAGCTATTCCAAAGCAGAGGCCAGAGCTCGCTGTATTGCTTCTATACCACATTTGCTGACAGTGTGACAGCCATCTGTTTCTCTGAGGACTAACAAACTGAGGTCTTTGAAAAGGTGGTGTGTTAGGGTATGTTTAGGTATGTGTTAGGTATGCTTTTTAGCAAACAAAGCATAGGTCTATTGAGATCTCATACGTAACCTTTTTCTTCTCCACTCTTATAGCTCAGAGACTACCAAGGGTTTGCAGGTTTTCAGTTCCTTCGGAATTACTTTGTTGAGGTCTTGTTATTGCTTTTTTAAAGTAAAGTAGAAGTTAGCTTGTAACATCTGATTCTGTGCATGTTAACTAGATTTTGTAAAGCTAATTAATCTAATCTCAAACACCAGAAAATGCCCACTTCTTAGCACATACTAATCTAAGATTTGGGGAAGCGGGAATGCAAGGGAAAGAAAGGGCAGTTGTTATAAAAATACACAGAGACTTTCTTCTGAATAATGTTGACCTAGAAGCTGAGTACACATATTTCTTTTGTTAGAAGAAATGTTCTAAAAGGTAAATACAATAGTTCTATATTTTCTCTGGGACAACTTCAAGTAACAATTATATTATTACTATTGAAAATTACATGTATATATTTTAAAATGAAAAAAGTATTATATTCAGTAGCTTGCAAATACCATTCTTGCTTTTAAAACAACTCATAAATCTCTCCCTTCTTTCAAATCAGAGAACATACAGTTAGTCTGTCAAGTGCATTAAAGCATTAAGGGGCAATGACTGATCTTTTTTGGTCGCTCTCAATTGCTGAACACTTTAGAAAACATGAAAGGAGCCAATTTTGAGTTTAAGAGCTTACAGCTTGTAAACATTTTCTAAAATCCTTGACCACAGAAAGCAAAACAGTAGATGTAGTCTGTTGGTAAATTTTCAATGAATAATTTCAACCTGTAAAATAGAAGTAATAAGTAGCTTCTGAGTCAGAAAAGAGACTGTGTCTTGTTTTTTAGTGGTTCAGTTTGAGCATGCCTGATGTTTACACTGTTCACCATCTATTCATTTCTACCATTAAATTAAACTTCACTTGAGTATGGAGGTCAGCCTCTCAAAATGATCCCTCAGATGGAAATCCATAAAACCGTATGCCAGAGAAGCCAGCTCTGATACAGCTTTCCAACAGCTTATGGATGGCAATGTACATTTGAGAGATTGAGAGAGAGAAGGAACCTCTGCGGCTCACAGTCCAGCTGGCAGAGCTGCCTAGCTGGCGATGCTGATGGCAGAGCAGCTGCTGATGTGCAGTGCTGCACCCCACAGCCTGGCCACCGGTGTTGGCAGCGGCTGAGGGAACTGGACTCCCAGGCCCACAACAACATCATGCAGAGTGCCCCCTTTCTTCATTTGGAGGAAAGAACAGGAAGAGTTAATTTTAGCCTAATGTGCAAAACATTCCTTTTTGTGCAACGGGTGAAGCATGAACTCAGTGGGAGGTCCATGAAACAAGAGTCTGACTCTGCCCCATTAGCATTCTGGTCATATTTTAGGACAACATAAGCAGACTTAGAGCTTTCAGAAATGTTTTGCTTGCATCTAAATCTGCCCCACAGCTGAGCTGTGTGTGGAGGGAGGAGGAGGTGATGTTCGATGCCAAGCCTGGGTATTTTAATTTCCCAGCTGTGTATTTTCTATTTAATCATTCTTTTTCCCCCTCCCCACCATGAGAAATTGAAAAGTAAATTGAAGACAATTAATTCAATTCCAGATTCACTTCTACCAAGCCATTCCCAAGCCTGCGTTCGTTTCTACTACTTTCTTTTTTAAAAATAAATACTATTACTAGTAACTTGAAGATCTGTGTTTTTCATGTCTTCTCGTGAACAAAGTCACAAGAAGCTTCACTGACCTCCCCTTGCTTCCTCTATAAGGAGATCAGAAGAGTACAGTCCGTTTTTTCTGTCACCACGAGCTAAACCAGGCTATAGTGTCACTGCAGGGGGTCTGCCCGGCTCAGGTATCTGGCAGAGCTGGGGTCCCTAAGCAGGTAAGGGCATGCTTTGAAGAGACACGTAATGAAAGCCACTTGGCCTCTAGGCAGGTGGCCAATACCATGAGCTCTTTTTGAACAACAAATTTTTCCTCGTTTCTGTAGTGATGAATATTTTCTTATTTTTGTTTTATGAATGCTGCAGAATATATATCACACTGACTAAATCGATTGACTACTTAAGAAATAGAGGAGGGTTTTCTGCTGTTGTGATTAGAACATACAAAACGTTAATGCATGATAGTAGCAGTTTATTTTGTTTAACTCTTTCTGTACCCAACTTGAAGACAGTTTTCAAGTTCCTTGGCTGATTATTTTTTTGTTTCATGAAAAACTACTGATGCAACCAGGTTTCCTCTAAGAAAAGCTGAAATATTCGGTACTGATTTGGGTCACAATTATATTTTTAAACTAGAAGTTGATTTTGAACCAAACCACAGTTTTTAATCATTCTAGATGTTCCTGACAGGTTGCTGCTCCATGTAAGAGTGCTGTTACCGATTTGTATCTCTTGATTCAAGACAAAAGTGCCTTAAACACGGATCAGAAATGCATCTGGCTGCAAAAGCTGGTTCTGTGCACAGGTTTGGGAGCTTTTAGATCTTGGACATTGATTTTGGTCAGACTTGTTCTTTGATATCCTTGGATGAAAGGTGGCCTATAAATGTGAAGGGCAAATTCTTTTGCCTTGGTTACACCATTGTTACCAAATTACTGCCAATGTGGTTGCATGCTGTAACAGGGTGGAAAAATTGTCCCATAGTGTTTACTGACAGCATTAAAAAGGAAAGAAACCTATTGAAGAGGAGAAGCACAAAACTGTAAATGGACAGGCAACAGGATTCTTGCTAACTTGCCAAATTGATGATTTACTCCTACATTAATGCTTTATTCAACCAAGACAAATTCACTGTATAAAATATTTTATTGCAACGGCCCTGCCTACCTGGCCCTTTGCCTTTTCCGACAGACTGAAGGGCACATATGAACTGCTAAATGAACTGGAATTGTTTAGCTATCTGTGTTCAGTATCCCTCCCAGCTTATTTACTACATAAAGAGCAAAGGCAAACAGCTAGACATTTTAAGAGGATGGAGAGGTTTTGTCTGTGAAATATCAGGGGCTTTACTGCAGACCTATGAGTCTGCATCGTGCATTTCTAATAGTAAACAGCTCAAGTGAAAAATAAAAGGCTTTAATGCACTGGTTATGGGCTGACAATGGACAGATATGGGGTGCTTTATTCTGTGGCTGGCGTTGCATAGAATCAGCACTGGGTCTGCACTAAAACAAAAAAGTGGAAAGTCAAACAACAGTCATGTCAAATTAAACTCTTTTTGTTTAATTTTTCAAAGTGATTCATTTAGCTGCTTGGCAGAGAGTCAGACTGATAGCTAACAATAGTTCACTTATTTAATGTTGCTTTCAGTATTCTGTAGCCACTCGACTGTATCAGAACTTATCTTTTGTCATTCTCTTTGAGCTGTGAAGACAGGGCAGGAAACTGTAGTAGGTCAGGTGTACATGAGGGCGCAGCTTGCATGGCGGGGTGGTTTGTGCTTCATGAACCATGGGATTGGGAAAAGATTTTCAAGAATAGTTAAAGCTTAATTTTCATCTGACAAGGGAATAAATTGATATCATAAGGGTCACCTGAGCCTCAACAATCAAAAAAAAATATGAAAGAGCACAGTTTATAGGGAAAATAGTTGTGGAAAATGTTGTACTGCATTGTTTGCTTTCGGGAGTGAATAATGAAACTGAGACTACATTTTCCCACCAGTTATGAAAGTTTGTGGAGTGTAAACCATGCTCTTGGTGATTTCAGTGCAACTGCATTTTCTTCAGTAGGGTTGAAAAAATAATTTTTATTAGAATTACCAATCAACTCAGAAGTTTTGCACAAGTAGGAATAAATAACTGCTTTTTAGTAATGGCTCTGTTGGGCATATATAATAATGTTCAAGCAAATTACCAAAAAATTCAGTAGATACAAGGCTAATAATCTGAGAGGATATAGATTAGTTGAGTGAGAAGTTAATATAGTAAGTTTGAATGTTGAAAACAAAGTTTTTTTCTTTTCTTTTCTATTTAATAGGATTTTGTATGACTACTGCATTGTGTTTAATCAAGGAGATCTGGCTTGGATTGTCTACCAAATGAAACCAAATGTAAGATATGACAGTTCTCTGTCATTTAATAATTGCATATCTTGCAGTATAGCTGTATGCAAAAACACCATGAAGAGGAAAATAGGAGCAGACAACTCATGGAAAAGATCAATTCAAATCCAATATGTGATTTTTGTTTGTAGGGAAAATTTTCATAGAACCATAGAATGGATTGGGTTGTAAGGGACCTTAAAGACTATCTAGTTTCAACAGCCCTGCCATGGGCAGAGACAACTTCCGCTTATCAAGTTGTCCAGAGCCCCACCCAGCCCAGCCTTGAACACTTCCAAGGATAGGACATCCAAAACTTCTCTAAGCAACTGCCTCACTGAGCTCATAGTGAAGAATTTCCTCTAATCTAAAACTACCTCTTTCAGCATAAAGCCATTACTCTTTGTCCTATCTTCACACTCCCTGCTAAAAAGTCCCTCTTCAGCTTTCCTGTAGGCCTCCTTTAGGTACTGAAAGGCCTCTATATGGTCACCCCAGAGCTTTCTCTTCTCCAGGCTGAACAACCCAAACTCTCTCAGCTTATCTTCCCAGGAGAGAAGCTTCAGCCCTCTGAGCATCCTCATGGCCTTTCTCTAGTCTCACTCCAATAAGTCTCTGTCCTTGTTTTGTTGGGTGCCACAGAGCTGAACCCATTTCTGCAGGTAGAGTCTTTTGAGAGCAAAGAGGGAGAATCCCCTCCCTCACCCTGCCAGCCACACTTCTTTTGAGAGAATCCAGGATACAGCTGACTTTCTGAGCTTCAATTGCACGTTGCTGGGTCATGCTGAGTTTTTACCAATCAACTGACACCACCAAGTTTTTATATTCCATCATCTTGGTAAGCCAAGCTGGTGGGAATTTTTTGTAACTATGGGTCTCTTTCCTAGCAAATCAAGAACAGATTCTGATTAAAAGGAGCACTTTTATCAATGGTGCAAAGAATTAAGTTATCCCCAAGAAAAATTCATGTTATAGAAACAGTATGATGGCCAAAACAAATATTCTGTTAATATAACATGCATTTTCTGGTGATTTTTTTTTTTTTTTTTGGAGTACAATGAAATATAACAGAGAAAAATACATTCTAAATGTGTAATACTCACCACTCTATGCTAAATGCAGCATAAGTACTTAAATTAGAGTGGCTGCTGATACTGAGAATGTACCTATTATAAAGAGGATCAAAAACTACTTTGCTGTAATAGTGCCCCACACTATTAAGGACTTTAAAATAGAAAATCATTTATGAAAGATAAAATCAATACTGAGTCAGAATTAACATAGAAACAATGTAAAAAATCAGAAAACAAGGATAATCTTACTGTTATTTATTAACAACATTATTTGTATTGCAGCAGTGGTGTAGATATTATACAGATAGATGTATAAATGTATTTTTCTCCCCAAATTTAAATCTAAATGCCTATGTACAAAAAAGCAAAACCAGAGAAGAGAGGTACCAGGATTTTCATGCCAATGAAAAATGTCTTATGGTGTGCGGTGCTGGTGATGTCAATGTGGGGCTTTCAGGACATTATATACTGTTGAAATACATATGCTGAAAACATAAGCCAGAGAGTCATGGAACTGAGTCATACTTCTGATGTCCAAAGGGCCATTGTTTCATTCAGGTGGGTAGTTCTGTCAAACTACAAGCCATAATCCTGTGGAGAATATTAGTTAATAACAGAGTCAAGTGTTAAAAAAAAAAACCCTCTTAGCTTTGAATAAAGCCTACAAATCAGTATCAAGATTGTGCTTAGTCATTATGGCCTCAAACATGTTTCACTTTCCACACTCAAGCGGAAGTGGAGAAGGTAAAATCAGCTCTTAGGCTGAAATTGCTTCTATTAAAAGAAAGGAAGAGAGAGATCACATTGTATACAGAAGTCTTTGTCCAAAATCTTTAAGTTTTAAGTTCCATAGACCTCACATATAAGCATGCAAAGTCAGCTAAAGAGTCTAATTGCTGACAGGAGGCAGCTTCTAAGCTGGGGCATGGGTTAGACACATACCTCTTTATTTCATGCAATATGATATTTCCTGGACACCACTGGAATCAAAAAGCTTTAACAGTTGAAGGAAAGTCAACCATCTCCCCAACAGCCTGGATTATTTTCATATTTCCCACAGTTTTAAATAAAAGTGAAAGGAATTTTTTCCCCACTCTTACAGAAAATAAAATTTATTTGCTTATTGAAATCATCTGGACCTTTGCTCATATGAGAAAAAGAAATACTGATGTAAATGTGTCATTATGGTATTTTTATTTTACATAATTATTTTGGGCAACGCTATTCTGAATATAGAATTAAGTCACTCATTTCTTCACCGAAAATTTCTGAGACAAATTCTGAGGACAATGGGAAGGCTGCTAGCTGATGAATTTAGGACAGACTATATTTAAGGAAGATGCAGAAAGTAGTCTTGGCAATTGAAATTTAGTTAGAATTAAGCAGAAGGAGGTACAGTTATAGGTCTGGAAGTGGATTTTGGATTTTGGGATGCTGGACATTGCTAGTTAAGGCATATAGATACTTGCCATTTGATAAATAGTAACAGCTTTACAAGTGACCATCTAGCAGCTGAGGTGCAGGAATTATCAAAACACACATGAGCTCAAATCTCCCTGAAAGCAGTCAGCTGCCTTGCGTTGAACCACAGAATGTGTGCAGGCAGCCACAGTGGAACAGCTGACAAACTACCGGTTAAGATAATGATTCCTCTACAGCAATTCATCACTGTGTTGATGCAATAAGCACAAGGGATACCTAAGAACGAAGACAGAGGCTGAAGAAGTAAAATAAAAAGATGAAAGGTAAAGAAGTAAAACAAAACGTAGCTGTTAGCACAAAAGGAAATTGTTTGCGGTGCTTTTTGGTAAGTTGAAGACTTAGGAGAAAACTGAAGCGTAAATTAGAATGAGAGAATGGAAAATAACTATTAGAGAAGTAAAAACAAAATTCAAGTTGATTCTGCCAAGGTGCAACAGACTCAACAGTGACCAATCTCTTTTAAAATCAGCACTAAAACATAGGTCCAAAAGCAACTATTTCAAATCAAACCCACTGAGTTAGTGATTGAACTAGATTTGAACACAAGCATCTTGCACATATTTGCATTAGGAGAGGAAATCAGTGCAGGCAACTGTGGATTTTAAGTCTGGCTCAGTAGTACATGTAGCTTTAGAACAGGTTTTGAAGGGAAAGACCACTAAGGCTGCAGATAAAAGGGAAGTGAAATATTGTTTTACCAAAGCAGGATGTGCCAAACTAACTTGATTCTGATTTTTTTTTTTTCTTCTTTAAATAGCATGACTTCATGTTCTAGAGAAAGGAAATGAAGGGGATATATCCTGTCTGTCTTTCTACAATGCAGTCATTATGCTGCTGAAAAGAAAATCACTTGCTTGGAGAAAGTGGAGTTGAAGAGTGCAACTGTAAGGTGACTAAGGTAAAGAATTTAGGGCAATAGAAAAAGGAATGGTTAGGCTGGGGGAACTCATCTGTACTCGAGACAGATTTTTAAGAAGATATATTAGGAGAAATCTTTTCACTGAAGGACTTGAAGGAAATTAGATTCAAACTTGTTGATAGTATTGGGAAATAGAAAATGGAGAAAACTCAGGATATCAAATTAAAAGAGTTGCATCACTTCAAGGACTGGGGAATTAGACATGAGATTCAACAGCATGAACTGCAAAATATTACAGTAAGGTGTAATAGAGAAACTTTAATTCTTGTCATGAATTGAGAACTCATTAGCTGGAAGTAGAGATTATGAAAGGTCTGATTTCTGCCTATCGATACACAGGGGAATCAGGAAACTCAATTCACTGTTTTAAATATGTCTTTTGGGTCTTATTATGTCTTCCTCTGCTATGCCAAATTTCAATTTGTTATCAAAAATATCTTTTTTCCCACATGGCTACTGGTAGAATATGATCCATTCAGTATATTTATTAATAAAATGAACAGAATTTGTCACTCTCTTTCACTACAACATAATTATTTCCAGAGCAATAGCTATTTCTTTAGCTTCTTTCTGAGTTCCTGCTATCCATATCCCTTTAGAAGTGCAGACAGCAGAGAGTTTCAGAAATGATCTCATTAATACCATATTACTAAGTAATTACCACTCCTGACATTGTTGCACATCCCTCTATTCAAGGATTATGCTCTCCTGCTAGTACCATATTGGAAACAGATGTTAGTTAATAATTATGATTTTCCAAAGTTTTCCAGTTACATTGTGTTGTAGAATACGATTCCTCTTCTGAATTTGGCTTATGGTCTTGACAGGCTGAGAGAGCTGGGGGATCTTCAACCTAGAGAAGAGAAGGCTCTGGGGTGACCTTATAGTGGTCTTCCAGTACCTGAAGGTGTCTACAGGAAAGCTGGGGAGGGACTTTTTAGAACGGTATGTAGGGACAAAACAAGGGGAAGTGCCTTTAAACTGAAACAGGGTAGATTTAGACTAGATATCAGGAAGGAATTCTTTACTGAGAGGTTGGTGAGACACTGAATGTTGCCCAGTGAGGTTGTGGATGCCCTCTCTGGAATCATCCAAGGCCAGGCTGGATGGGGCTGTGAGCAACCTGGTTTAGAGGGAGGTGTCCCTGCCTATAGCAGAGGGGAAGAACTAGATGACCTTAAAGGTCCCTTCCAAACCATTCCATGATTCTATGATTTCTAAGTATCTCTATCCTATAGTAGTAGTATAATAGTATCTCTATCTATATAGTCAAATTGGAAAACTTGATTATTTACCAAGCAGTATCAATCAGCCTGTATAGGTGGCTTGAACTTACTGCCACATGTAATTCCCTTAATTAGTAAAAAGTTATCTGACAGTAGATGTGATAAATAAAATACCGCCTTAAATGAAGGGGAAATTTTCTTGGGTTTGTTAAAAAACAATCCTAAAAAAAGTAACACAGTAGTGATTCCTCTTTACAAAGTTTGCTGTGTGTTTTTTCTTTTTGTTTGTTTTTTGTCCAACAATTTAATAAGAAATTGTTTACGTGTTTATGTAGCAATTAAAGGTATGTATCTGTATTTATGAATGTCTTGTATGCGTCTCTCTCTCTCTATAGGACATATATGGCTAAGTCATCATATATCTTATGCATACATAATTAAAACATTGGTACTGAACTGTGTAAATCTTCTTATAGTTATCCTGAAATAATGAATGACAAATAAGAGAATTTGGATCTTACTTATTAGTAAATGCCTAATACTATGTATGATGAGCTGCAATAATGGAGAGTGTAAGTGTCTCCCTGATGATTAAAGAAACAAAGAAAGATCTCTGCCCAGATATATGCCACTACCCCAACTTCTTATGAAGAGAATATAAAAAATGAAGTTGGGGCTATTCTACCACTCCCTGCAAGTGATGGAAAACAGCAGTCTGCTTTATTTGTGCCTAAAATCAATGCTATTTCTAGACAAGTAGCATTAACTGAAAAAAACCAAACATGATGGGTTACACAAAAAGAGGGAAAATAATCAAGGTCATCTGGAGAAAAGAAGACCATCAATTAGAAATCAGAGGGGGCTTACATTCCGCACTGGACAAGGAGGGGTTACTAATCCACCAGCTTACTGCCAGCCAAGTGCTGCTGTATTGTCTTTGTTGTTTAGTATCAATGTATTTCTCTGTAAATACATTGCTTCTCATCACCATGGAAAAACAGTGAAATAGTTAGATAAATAAAATATGGTATCCTATGGACACCAAGCTGGGGCTATAAGGCACAAGTTACTCTCTTCACTTACAGGAATGTTATTCATGATTGAGGGGTTTGATCACCTAGTCACCTAGTCCAACTCCTCTGCAATGAGCAGGGACATCTACAGCTGTCATGTTGCTCAGGATCTTATCTAGTCTGGCCTTGGATGTCTCCTGGGATGGGTCATCCACCATATATCTCTCTGGGCAACCTATTCTAGTGCCCTACCAACCTTACTGTGGAAAGCTTTTTCCTTATATCCAGTCTAAATCTCTTCTTTGTTAGTTTGAAACCATTTCCCCTTGTCCTATCACAACTGATCCTGCTAAAGAGTCTGTCTCCTTCTTTCTAACCTCACCCCTTTAGATACCAAAAAGCAACAGTGAAGTCTCTCTGGAGTCTTCTCTTCTCCAGGCTGAAGAGCCCCAGCTCTCTCAGCCTCACCTCACAGGGAAAGTGTCCTTCAGTCGTTTTTGTGACCCTCCTCTGGAAAGTTTCTGATTCCAAGCAATTGGTTGTGGAAAAACAATGCAAACTTTCTGAGCAATTAAAGTAAGACACAGCAAAGACTTTACTCCACAACAGTAGGTTTACTGACATTATACACTGTGAAGGTTACACATTAGTCAGCCACTACAAAATGTACATCGCCGCCCAAAAAGTATTTAGGAAATTATTTGCCATGATTAAACATAAAATTGCTAAGCAATTTTTTACTGTCAGTCATTCAACACAGACATCCTTGAGTCTAATGTAAATCTCCTGAGGGATGTACTTATGGCAAAATACATGCTCACTTCTGAACATTCCTGTAAAACATCTGCATTAAGAATGTTTCATGGAACTTTCCACTGTACATTCCTTTCCTGCTCTCTTGATGATTTCCTTTGTGTCATTATGGTTCAGTGGCTGCAAGGTGAGGAAAGTGGACACAACTCTGTTGCTTTAATAAGACAGTGGTGATCAGTCAATGGAAATTGCCTTGCTTTTCTTGCACTGTTTCTCTCAGCTTCCTGTTTGAGCTGGTAAGTCTTTTCTGTCAGCTGCTGTGTTCCATCTTTCCATGCACTTTAGAAGTTGAGGTTGGGATGAGGATCAGTATCACCGAAATTGCCTGGGTATATAGAGCTTTCTTTTTGTTTATTTATTCTTTTCTTTAAGAAATACCACATTTTGCTAAAAAAACCCCACAGGATAGATTCTTCGGGACAGATTCTTTGTATTTGGCTAAATTCTGCTGTTCTTACTGAGGATAATGTGCATTAATGGTGATAAAATCTTACCCACTCTGAGATCTCTGGGCCAGGAATCACTTCCTCTATTATAATCCTTAGGAGTAAGAGAGTATTTTGAATTAGTTGCCATTACTGATCAAGACTAACAGATTAAACTGCTTTGCTGCTCTAAAGAGCTTAAATCTGTCTTTTAAATTATATTTGTAATTTTGCAAATGCACTTCTTCTTGTGCCAGCCCTTGATATTCCTGATTCTTTGTCTTTCTAATTGAAGCCAAATCCAACTGAGCATTTCAGAATAAGCTCTGGCAGTTTCAAACTTCATGTTTAAATACTCACAAATCATGATGTATCAAGTAGAGCAGCTGGACACAACACCGCAAACTGCTCACATCTGACTGACGGCAGACCTGGAGACATGCTGGACTGCATTTCTATCAACAAATTTTATGCAAAAACATTTTTCATTAGAAGAACTTGTGCTGATTCAATGACTTTTAAAAAAGGTGAGGGAGAAGGCTAAAAGAACCATGGAGCAGTTTTGTCTTTACACGACTTCTACACAAAGACACGAGAGGGGCAATTCCTTTGGCAGAAGTCACTTCTACGGGCACAACTTTTAAAGTGCAGACTGTAAAGCAAGAAAATAAAATAAAAACAACAACATGGAACATTGAGCTGATGGGCACTGTTTGCAAATTATATGTACCAAAGAATAACTGTCAAACTGTCAATAATATGATTACAGACATAATTTAAAGAAGCATGGCTGCAGTTTTTAAATATACGGAGTTTGTCAAACGTGTCTGAAAAAAAAAACAACTGTTCTTATTATTCCTGGAACTAACAGTGTGCAATTTTTTTTACTGCAAATTTGAAATCTTGAAGAAATCATCTGTTTGCTTTCCACCACTGACTTCAAATTATAGGAGCAGGCCCAGCAGCAAAAATCTTTTTTCAGCTAAATTATTTGACTAGTGAAGAGCACAGGTTTGATATACAGCTTTTGTAAATTCAAACACATGAAACCTGATCCTACTTGCACTTAAAAATACTGAAAACGAAAGTGATGAACGAAAGTGATGCTATTTTACTAAAGTGATTATCAGTAAAGTAGACTTTTGGATTTTGCACTTGAGACATCAGAGCAAAAGAAATTTACATAAAGATGATCAAATGATGAAAATATTAAGGAAGTTATTGAAATATACTGGACAAGAAAAAGTATTTAATAAGTGGATATTATCAATTACATCTTTCTCTCTGATAGTCTCTCAAATGATGGCAAAGAATTTATTAAAGTCTTGTGTAACACTAGCTATCAACATTTAACATTAACCAAGGAAGGGAGCTGCAGTCTTTGGTGGTCATCCAACACAATTTGACTGCAAATTGCTTTTACGGTTGTTAATACTTTTAATGAACATTTGTCAAGCGAAGTTGCCCCATACAATTGGGAAGAGCTCCCTTGTAAAACTTGAAAAAGCAGTCTATTTTTTATTTTTCACATCTTTCTTCACAACTTGCACTTGCTGATGTCTGCAAAAAGTGGATAGGATGCTTGTGTGTTGAAGCCATAACTGCTGAGCAGACAGAGGTTTCACTTTTATCAGCTCTGAAATACTGTCTAGATTTCTGTCATCTCTAATTTTTTATCATTCTGTTGGAGTAAGTTTTTTGAATGAGAGACTATCTTTCTGCTCTGTGATCCACAGCCATGTCCCGTGGTGAAGATTGATTGCAAAGAAAATGTGAGTGAATTAACAACAATCTTTCAGCCTTTCTATATACACCATTCCCTCAGCAAATACTGCTCTTTTCACATAGGCTATATTTCTTATTTTTCTTTGACAGTGATGCTTCAGGTGGTGTACTGAAATAATATTTTATTTTCCCAAAAGATAAGTAACTGAGATTATGTGAAGTGCATAAACAGACTCAACTTCAAACATTTAAACCATATCACTGTTAGGAACCAGTCCAATATGAGGCTTCAGAGCATAGTTATGTACTGTGCTAAGCAGTGATAACAGATCTTTGGTTAAAATTAAGCATGAACTTAAGGATTATCTGCCCTGAGCCCTTTCTGCTCTTAAAATATATAAAAATCCTAGGATATGAAAGTGTGCTGTTAATTCAGGCCCTTTCTTCACAGGATCTTGTGCAATAGTTTCTGTGTAGCTATATTTTTCATTGGTCAAGATGGATGAAGACAACACTGAATTTTGGGTAACAAAAAAAAAAGTAAGATCAAATCGCTGTATAATTCTTTCTTTTTCTAGAGTCTGCAGAACATGAAAACAAAATATAGACAGTTTTCTTTCTCTTTCAGAAACAGCCTGGTTGGCTCTCTGTACTTCAGGGATCTTGAAAAGAATTTGATTCCTCAGATATTTCTCAATGCAGGTCACCTGAGGAAGGAGTGAGGCAAGTGACCATAACATTTCATGTATTGTTAAAGATTTTTTCTGTGGTACTGTCATGAATTATTGTGGGCTTGTGCTCTCCCCTCATTGGTGTCACACCATCAATTACAAAGTCAATACACTTCATAAAATAACTTATTTTTCTTTTGTTTTTGCTTAGGACACAGCTTTGGTCCCTAAAGTAAAATAAGGAAAAGCAAATACTTGAAATTCTCCATCACATGTTTATAAAACACTGAGCTGTATTTCCAGTTTCTTTCAACAGTTAGAAAAAAAAAATAATCTCGTAATAATGAAATACTGAAGAGTGCATCACAAGACTGATTAGTCTTCCTGATCATAAACCTCAACAGTAAAATTATGTCCTCAGGGAGGCAGTCAATGTCCTCATGCAGGGCAAAATCCCAAATATCATTTAGATGTAGTCAGATCTGATTAGCTTAGGTGAATGGCATACTCATTTTATACTTAGATTACAACACTAATAAAAAATGTATGAAGGCAAGAGATTGAGAAAAGAGGTGGCAGCCAGGTTTTTTCAGAATGTATTTGGAGTGTGCAAAACATACCTGAACACTTGCATAGGTTATGGGTCTTTAAAATCAAACATATGACAACTTACCACCATGAAAAAGAATGCTCTGAAAAGTTTAGGAGAAGGTGAAGAGAGCCTTTGATTTAGAGAATGGATCAATACTTCTGCAAGTCTGATGAAAGCCTTGCAAGTCTTTCAAGATTACATGGTCATTATCATTGATGTGAAAGAAATAAATACTAAAAATGATGTTTGTACAGTTTTTAATGTTCAGATTTTAATTGTCTATGAAATACAGTAACATAACGACAGTTCACAAGAAGGACAGTTCCCAGCACAGCAAAGACAGGGGACCATCAAGGAGAACCAGAGAAAAGCTCCTTTTTTTTGTGTGTGAGTCTTCTTTACCCTATATCTGGAAGAATAAGGCCCATTTTACAATGTTCAACAAGACCAAGTCCTACAGCCTGAACTTTGGTCATAACAACCGCATTGAATGCTACAGACCTGGAGCACAGTGACTGGAAAGCTGCATGGACAAAATGATCTACGGGTGCGAGTCGACAGGCAGCTGACCATGAGCCAGTAGTGTGCTCAGGTAGCCAAGAAGGCCAATGGCATCCTGGCTTGCATTAGAAATTGTGTAGACAGTAGGAGTAGGGAGGTGATCATCCTGTACTCAGCTCTGGTGAGGCTTCACCCAGAGTGTGTGTTCGATTTTGGTCACCTCACTAGAGGTGAAAGACATTGAGACTCTGGAGCATGTTCAGAGAAGGGCAACAAAGCTGGTGAGGGGTCTGGAGCACAAGTCTTATGGAGAGCGGCTGATGGAGCTGGGATTGTTTAGTCTGGAGGAGGGGGAAGGTATAAGTTTAGAGGACATTCTGGACATCCATGAACATCTCATAGAGCAACATAAAGAAAAAATCCATGGGGAAAAATATGGCATTTCTTCACAGCAGGGGAAAGATGAGGCAGTTATACACTCTTAGGGCACAGGTGCGTGGACCAGGCTGTATAGAGGAAATTTTCCATCATTAAAAAGGTAACTCCAAGGCTCTGAATCCAGAGGTAAGCCTCTTGCTTCATATCACATTCTATGTTTTGTTGGGAGCTTAGACTTGAACACTGAGAACCATTCAGAAAAGTACTTGGAATTTAGTTCCTTAAAGCAAGTGTTGTATATAGGAAAGCCTATTCTGTTAGTGACAATTTCTGTCCTGTGGTAACTGTTTTGGAAAACAAAATGATGCAATGGTGTTGTGAATCAGACCCATCATTAACACATGGAGTTAGCCACTAGATAGTGTCTTTAAACAAATTTCACATTATTTTTGTTACTATTTTTCTTGACTTCTAGTTTTGCGGATGCCAATCCACAGAAAGCAGCTAAAGGTCATTTTCATTATATTTCACAAGTTCTGTGTTTCTCTATATTTCACATGCCTGCTCTTACAGGAATTATGGCAACAGAAATTTTGGCACGTTCACAACTGCAAGATTGGGCAATAAGAGAATTAAAAAGATTTGTAAAAGAACAGTGACTAAGTGCCTATTTCTCTGCCTGTTGTATCCTGTTATATCTAGAGAATGGAAAAAGAAAATTCCATATTGACTGTGTTGAGCTGTACTTGCCATCTCAGTAATGAATCCATCATGCAATTCTTTCAAATGAAACCTCAGTTAAACTGCACAACTGTTTCTTTTTATTTTTATTTTCATACTGTAAGAATTCAGAGCAGCAAGTGTCCAGGAAAATGTATTTATTGGAAAGAAGCTACCAAAGTCTGTGTATTTCGCTGTCATCTGCAGCTTATTTCACACATTCCCCAAAAGCAAGCAGTCAAAAATGGAAACTATATGGGTGGTTTATTACTCAGCATGGGGCTCCAAGTGTGTCTTCTTGATGCAATTGTCTTCTCATACAAAATAGACTGATACTTTCCCCAATTCTGTAATTATCTGAATTCATTAAATGACAGAAAATATTAAAACATTTCATACACATAACCACCCGCAGTCCCTCTATTTAAATTCTGGGTCTGGATCCCTACTTCCTGGTAATTAATGTTGCTATTTACATATTCAATGGTAAGAGAGTGTTAATATGTGAGCAACTGGTTTCTGATTTACACAGGCTCCTTGTTATGATTAATCTCATTTATTTTTAATAGGATACCTGCATATTCAATTTTGCAGTGAATTCATTTTCCATGATCAGTACTGTCCAAAGCAGTTTTTCAGTAAATGTTCAATACAAGGATTTGAATAGCAGCAATTTTCTCTAACAAACAACAAAGTTTATTTCTGTCACTCTTTTTAGGAAGCTCTCTGCTCAATTCCTATGTCAGTTTCTATGATGGGAGTTGTAAGTAAGGATGCAGTTATTTTAGTCACACAGCAGGTTGATGAACACATTAATGTTATTTTGCTACATTCAAAACAAGCTCCTTTTGAGAGAAGAAAAACTTTTCACTCCTTCCTTGTTAAGTAGCATTGTTTACTAATTTCTCAAAATTGAAAGGAGGAGATTCTGGGTACATTAAGAGAAAAAGGCATAAAAGCTTGCAAACAAAGAGACGAAGACACTTTATACTAATTTTTTGCCATTTTCTGAAAGAATTTTATTTTAAGTGTCTGTGGCTCATTCTACTAGAATATAAACTTTAGATTGGAGTTTTCTGCTCCCAGTAGAAGTCAGGAGTCAACTAAAAACTCCCCTGAGCTGGGGATGAGAAAAGACAAAGAAGATTGATTCTTACACTAATGTAGACCTTTCTTGATTTCTCTTGGTTCTGCATAGGTGCTTATCCCTCAGTATTAGCAGTAAAGTGTCCCAGACTTTTCTAAATATTGTGCTAGTATCTATTTCTTAATAGATTATTATTAATTAGCAGACCATTAAGAAAGACCTAAGTGTCCTGGTACATAACAGCAGTGTGCCCTTGTGGCCAAGAAAGCCAATGGTATCCTGGGGTGCATTAAAAAGAGCATGGCCAGCAGGTTGAGGAAGGTGATCCTCCCTCTTTACTCTGCCCTGGTAAGGCTGCATCTGGAGTACTGTGTCCACTTCTGAGCTCCTCAATTCAAGAAAGACAGGAACATCTAGAGACAGTCCAGTGGAGCATGACAAAGATGGTCAGGGGCCTGAAGCATCTCTCTTATGAGGAAAGGATGAGAAACCTGGGTCTGCTCAACCTGGAGAAAGGAAGACTGAGGGGGCATCTTATCAATGCTTGGAAATGTCTGAAAGTCAGCATTCAAGTGGATGGGGCCAGGCTCTTCTCAGTGGTACCTGATGACAGAACAAAGGAGGAATGTACACCAAATGGAACATGGAAATTTCCATATGAACACGAGGAAAAACATCTTTTGATGTGACAGAGAGGTTGCAGTTTTCTTCTCTGGAGGTATTCAAAACCCACGTGGACATATTCCTGTGTAACCTACTGTAGGGAACCTGCTTTAGCAGGGAGCTGGACTGAGGGATCTCCAGAGGTCCCTTCCAGTGCTGAAATTCTGTGATTCTGTGATGCTAGCTATTCTACAGAACAGGTGAGAAAAAAATGTTGTGCTACTTGGGTGTGATGCCAACAAAAACTAACAAATCACAGTCATAATTTCTCCCCAGGTAATTACAACTTTTACTTCAATAGGATAAGAAAAAAATTGAAAACAGTTTTTGAAAACCATTACTTACACACTTATGCAGATCACTCTTTGTCCTCTCTCTGCTAGTAAATAGAATAGATGTATATATTAAAGGAGCTGAGGAAGATGCAGAACAGTATTGTGTGGTATAGCTTGCATTTTGCCCAGATCTTTTGTTAATGCTAGGGATTGGGAACTGAAGATGTTATTGCCCTAAAGAAGAGAGGAGAGAAAGATTACTAACTGCAGAATTTATGGGATGAGTATTATCCTCTAGAGACTTGAATTGAAGAATTGAAGGTTCTTTGGGCTAGAATTGAAGGTTCTTTGAGCCGAGATGTTGCTAGCACTTCTAGAATTGAAATGGAGGATCAACCATAGGGCAAGTCCTATATCAGGGTAGATGTTGGAATGTGGTGGAAAAGGAGATGACAGAACTGAGGGGTTCAAATAAATTTCAAAAATGCAAATGTTTCCCTATTTCCAGCAGAGCTGGATAGAAAGGATGAATAACATCCAACAACAAGAGGGATCACCTATCAGAAGAGAAGTAGGAGGGATGCAACTTGAAAGAAAACAGAAGGAAGAAGGAGGAGGAAGAGAGGAAGACAGTGCTGGTATAAGAAAATAAGGTATGGGTATGAAGAATAGATGTAGTTTAGAGCTAGAAGTAGGCAACAGACAATAGTCACGACTTGAAAAAGAAACATGGAGGAGACAAAATGAGTTTCAAAAAAAATGAATAACCACCTTCACGGAATATAAACTCTTTTAAATGACTAGCATTCTTCACTAAGATGAATCAATAGACTTGTCTCCAGAACAGGCCCAGAGGTGTAGAAGACATGCTGTTTCTTAAGCTCTGAGATAGAGAGAAGTAGAGATAAATTGGCAAAAAGACTTGATGGTGGGAAAAACAAAAACAGCATTGCTATGCTGTCACTATCCCAGCTATACTTCTATCTCAGCTTAGAAAAGCAAAGCAGAGAACATCAGTAGAACTACTGTCTTTTAATACTGAAATAAGAAGAGTTTATGATAACACAAAGTATTAGGCTGCTCTGAAGGTCTATGGGTTCCAGTTTATGGAACTAAATTGTTAATTCACAGAGACTTTTAAACAAATACATGTAGAGAGAAGATTGAGAGACACTCATGAACTCCGATTTTGGTTTTAGTTTCACAACAGTGAAGTTTGGCAAGGAGTAGCAAATCTGCAGTTAAAATGTAGAAGGTTATTTTAAAACAAAAGAATATATAAAAAAAAGAGAAAGCATTAATATTGAATAAACTCACAGTCAAGTGGGTGATGCAGGTAAAAAGTTGTAAGGATTACACATAATTCTTGAATTGAGTAAAGTCAGGAAGAAACAAAATGGGTAAAAATTGAAATATGTAAGGTAAAGAACCTCAAAAAGAAAGTGAAGGAATATGAACAAATGGTACATTACACAATTTTATTTATTACAGGGAAAAAAAAGAGGCATAATCAAGGAGCCAAATGCACTGAGAAATACATGTTGAAGGGAAAAGAAAGGTAAGTGAATATTTAGACTCAAAATGCTGTAAAACAATAAGAAAAAGTAGTTTGACTAGAAGAGAGGAGATTTAAGTAAAAATATTCAAGCTGGGAAAGAAATTACAAAGACATTATTCTGTGAAAAGATTTTGATTATCAGATTTACATGTGGAGTGGGATCCTTCAACATTTATGTTGAAATAATTTTACTAGATGTGAATTGCTATGATGCATTCACAAAGCAAATGTTACTGATATTTCTGAGGTATTTATAAGTATGGCAGGCAGCTCCTAGCCGTACATAATACTGAGAACACCGCTTAGGAACAGATTTTATTTAGTACTTGAAATTGGTACAAAGATCTGGAAGCTGATCACAATGATTCACAGTTGAAAGGTATTGCCAATAACCACAGGATTGGAATATTATACAGGATGTATAGGATTACTTTATGAATTTTATAAACTAAGAATACAGTAGCTGGAGACAACAGAGTCATTGAAAGGTGCATATGTGCCAAGCTATGGCTGAGCAGATGCAGAAAGACTGCCTGATCACAGGACCACCATATAATAAGGCCAACTGCATCCTAGTTTTCATCAAGAGCAGTGTGAGCAGCAGGTTGAGGGAGGTGATTCTGCTCTGCTCTTGTAAGACCCCACCTTGTGTACTGTGGCCAGTTCTGGAGCTTTCAACACAAGAAGTTGGAGAAGGTTCAGAGGAGGACCATGAAGATGATCAAAGGGCTGGAGCACCTCCCCTACAAGGACAGGCTGAGATAGCTGGGTCTTTTCAGCCTTGAGAGGAGAAGGCTCTGAAGAAACCTTATAGTGGCCTTCCAATACCTGAAGGGGACCTACAGGAAAGTTGGGGAGGGACTTTTTAGAAGGGCAGTGATAGGACAAGAGGAAATGGTTTTAAACTGGAAGTGGGTCAGTTTAGACCCTCATTGTGAGTGTGGTGAGATGTTGGAACAGGTTGCCCAGAGAGTTTGTGTGTGCCCCTTTCCTCGAAGCTTTCAAGGCCAGGCTGGATGGGGCTGTGAGCAACCTGGTCTAGAGGGAGGTGTCCCTGCCTGTAGCGGGGGTTGGAACTAACTGATCTTAAAGGTCCCTTCCAACCCAAAACATTCTGTAATTCTACGATTATATGAAAATGCAGAAGTTTAAGAAGACACAAATGATGGTATGTTGGGTCAGGTGAGCTATTATTTCTGAGGCAGGGAGGCTGTCCTTGCTACTCACTGAACTGTCACATTCTCCTGTATTTGGAGATGTATGTTGCAGTGATACAGAAGAGAACAGTTTGTTTCATGCAGGATTGGAGACAATGTTGTGAGAGATTTAAAAATATATTCTCTAGAAGACTGAGAGAAAGTACGATGGCTCAGAAGAACCTATTACAGTACTGATACAGGGTGTTGATATTGTAATAAAAATGATAATTGCTAAGTATTTTGTTGTCCGTAATGCACTGGTTGTCTGTAATTTCCTCAGAGACTTCATGGTCTTTCTTAAGGACCTCAGTAATTGAAACAGGCTGACGCTATGCCAAGTGCGTAAAATGATACATAAGCTGTCAGTAACGTCATGTTTAACATATGCTCATTTTTGATGACAATACCTAGTATGGAAGATCAGTAATAGTTTCACTGGGTAAAAAACTGTAAACATCTTTTAAGAACTTTAGAGCAATTGGTCACTGCTCTAATAGCCAAATTGGTCTGGATGCTCACAACTAAAGAACTTAGCCTCTGTATTTGTTTGTAAATCTTTTGAATGCTCATTTGTTTTGCATTTTCACCAGGGCAATGCTTTTCCCTTTCTCTTCAACTCTGGAAATTAACTCTTTTCCAGTGTTGTAGTGGAAGACTGAGAATTAGGTACGCTATCTGAAATCCTCTGTCAGATTCTGTGGCTGGCAGCAGGCACCTCTCCTGCTGAGCAACATGACATATCATTTCTGCCTTGTGTGTGGTTAAAAGCATGAGCTGTGTCTGTTCACGACTGCTGATGCCAGACACATCCCCTGGACTGCACTTAAAAAAAAAAAATCTAATCACAAGAAAATGTGCAAAGATGGACTAGATTATGCTTAAGAATTTTTTAATAGAGAAAATCTCAGATCATCTGGTAATTTTAATGAGTGTAGCTTTTGGAATGGTCTATGCCACTTGAGCATCTGATTCTGTCTTTCCTCATAACTTCCAACCTGACTTTGCTCTGCTTTTCAAAATGTTATTTCAGCCATCAGCGAGGCAAATATGTAACCGACATTTTTAAGAGTTGTGGCCTATTATTGTAGTACATATTTGGATTAACCAACTGCTACATTTTGTTTCTAAGATGTAGTCCTTTTTGACTACATCAACTCTGAGTTCCGACAACTTCAATTTGAAAAATCCTGTTGTTGTGGGTTAGTTACTCGCAAATATTATCAGCTTGGAATTTAACAAAAAAATATTACCTTCCTAACATTCAGTTATGCCAGACAAGTGCCATACTTGGAGAATTCTTCTGGCTGATCTTTAAAGCTCTGAAAACTAACATTTATGAATAGGAGTGTTGACCAAGCCTCTAAATACAGAACTGCAATAGAGATATATGAGTACTTTTATAAGACTGAATAAAATTGCAAGAAAGAAAGGAGAGGTCTTCATATTGTGATATATATCCAGGGCAACTTCTTCAAATATATGGTATGCCTTACCTAGAACTGGTTTGATAAGATCCTTCTGACTGCTATCTGATATAAAATAAATTTAAAATAACCAGAGAAGTTACATCTATAACTAGTCATAAACTGTGAATATAAGTAACCAGTGAATTTAAAATGACCAACAGATTTTCTCGCAGCAAGTTTACTACCTGCATGCCTGCTGAAAGAAGGTATGGAAGTGTCTTGTGCACTGGTGACATTTCCATCTTTGAAATAAACTAAATTCATTTCCCATATGTGGACAGTGAATGGGGGTGGGGTTCAATGGAGCTGTGTGACAGTGGTGTATGTTTGCTGAGCCTCTTCGTTTAGTTGGAAAACAAAAAGATCTGTTTCTAAATACTGCTTTCGTGGGATTAAGGAGGTGAAATCAATGGTTTAATTGTTTGGCTTTGTTGGCGTGTTAGGGTTTTTTCAGCCTTTCTCTTCACTATCTTAAATATGGACCAGCTAGAGTGGAAAATCTAGATTTAGTGTAAATGTAATTGGTACACAAAATTGGTATGTGCCCGTATATTGCTAGGTTAGCCAGTCTGCACACTGCATTGGGTCTTTCAGATGAATATACTAAGATAGCTATTTTTGTGACAGAAATTCTCACATAATTTAGGGATACAGAAGCTCATACTGCTAGGTTCACAATGTAAATCCATTTATACAGACGTGCAGCCAGTACAATTTAAAATATATATATATATATATATTTTATGTTTCACTGCTGAAATCACGAACAAACCAACTTGGATGAACAAAGTCAGTCTCACATTCTATAAGCTCAGCATGATTCTCGGCAGAAAGCACCAGAGACTTTAAAATAAAAAAGGAAATGGTTATGTTGGATAAGTATATAAAAGTAGCAGGAATGTCAGTTTTTCTGTTCCGTAGTCACGGTGGTCTTTCCATAATCCCTATTAATATCCCAGCTTGTCCCATTTTTAAACAAATTAACCCTTCCATAAGACTTTTAACTGTGAATATGCATTCTCAAACAAATACTTCATATTTAAACAGGCATCTGTGATCTGTCTGCCTTGTTAATAAAAGATATTTGCGACTTTAATATATGAATGTTGTAGTTTTTAAGTAGCTAAATGAAAATTGAACACCGTGTAGCCACATCTATGCTATATCACATGATGCTTGATGAACAATGACTCTGGGCTTATGTGCAAAGAATTTTTGTGATATCTCTGATATGACACGATTAGGTTAGAATAAACTTGGAGAATTACCTTACAGTCCTCATTCTATTCATTAAAGCTTCAAAAGAAATGAGAAGGCATTTGGGGTGAATGACCAAGAATATTCTGCTGCAATTTATCCCCAAGTGAGTTATCATTACCTTATATTGTACTGATATATAAGTACTGGGATTATAATTTGCATAAAAATGTTTTTCTAATAAGATTAGCTTATGAATCATATTGTAGATGGAGAATGAAATCTGTTATCTGGTATGCTTCCTACTGCATCTGGCAATTTCTTAGATTTCATATACTGAAAGCATTTGAGGCATGCATTTTACAAAGTGTATGTAGTGGAAGAAGAGTCTGAATTAGAAAGACAGGGCACAGAGAAGCCTGGGGAGAAAGTTAAGGTCCAGAATGTCTAGTATGAAACCTATTTTGCTGTTGAAAGAAGTGCTATTTGCAGCTGAGTATGCTCACCAAATTCCAAATGTCTGGCTGTGGTACTTTTTCCATAAACATTGGAGTCACATCATACATGTCTACAAGGCTCAGCCACACCTCTTCTGCATTTTCCTCAGACTCCCTGCCACTAGTGGAGGAGCCAACACAATAGTCCAGAACACTCTCCTTATCATTACTAATTCCTTCTTTGAAGGTTTGTTTTGGGGCAGCAACAGACAAAATCTTTCCCCACATCTCTCCATTTCAGTGTCACTGACCTTTTTGGACATTGGCAGATCAGATTTTGTTGATACATATTGATAGAAATAATAGCTGGTGATATTTTAACTTTGAAGAACAATCTGAAGTTTTAGGGGCTATCTCCACCCTTTTAATCTATTTAGCCTAAACAGATTGCCAAAGCTTCAGGGATCCAAAGGCTGTACTAGCTAGTTCCACTTGGGTCTCCCACCCGAACAAAAGGGTGGAGAATTCCAGAGTGTGATTCCAGAACGCTAAAAACCTTGCAAGAGCATATGAATATTACTTAGCTTTCAACTTTTTAAGGCAATCCAGAAGAAATAGAACATGTGATTATAGAATGGCTTGAGTTGGAAGGGATCTGAAAGATCATCTAGTTCCATTGCCTTCTGATCAGTAAGGACACATCCCTCTAGACCAGACTACCAGAGCCCCATCCAGCCCGACCTTGAACACTTCCAGGGATGAGGCATTCACAGCTTCTCTGGGCAGCCTGTTCCAGTGCCTTACAACCCCCATAGTAAAGAATTTCTTTGTAGTACCTAATCTAAACCTACTTCATTTAAACTAAAAGAGAGTGATGCCCTTTTTTGCCTTTAACTCAAGCAAGAGAGAAATATGAATTACCAATGAAAGTGGAAATTCTGTGAACCTGATCTTATTGTTACAGTTTTAAGCAGAGCCCCAGTGATTTTTAGTAGAAAGTTTTGGTTAAAACAGAAGTCAGGTTTCCATCTGGGATGCTTGGTTTGTTTGCATTGTAAAATTTAGATACAGCCTGTGTGTTGGCAATGTGCCTGTAGGTAACGTTATTTCTAGTTACTGTGGGGAAAAGAAATCCTGGGAGATATACTGCATATACTGATAGCAAGACACTCTTCCAGCATCACTGCATTTTAGTTTTAACATGCAAATAAAACCCAGTGAAACTTGTAATAGGTGCTATCTGGTGACCTCTGCCAAAATGAATTGCTTTTGTGCTTTTCATGATACCTGGGAACTGTTTCACTGTACCACAGATCCTCTGACCAGGAGGACAGCAAAAAAATCTCCATTGCATAGTAGTGGCAATAGTTACAGATTATCTTTTGGAATTTTTCCATATTCAGATTTAATCTGCCACAGGAGACCATCTGCTTCACTTCTGAATCCCTGGAAATCATACTACAAAATACATTTTGGGTACTCATTGTGAATGTATGTCTGCAATACTAGTTGGCCTTGCTGCTGTTCTCTGTATTCCCAACCACTTTTATTTCACTCGTAGTAGAAAAAAATAATGAAGACAGTAGATGAAATTCCTCTGACTAAATGAAAACGTCTACAATAAAAATAATCACTCTTGACTCCCATTGTAGTCAATGGAGAGAAACAAACATATGTGGAGTGTGACTCACCTCATACCAAAGTAGGTGTCTAAACTAGTTTGGGTGAATCATGTTGTAAAAATGCCTAATTCTCTACATAATGAGAGCCTCTGGTGACAACTTCAGATATAGTTTTCTGCACTGTAGAAACCCTCATCCAAAGAGAGATGAATAGATTTTCTTCTTAGGAGATCCCGAGAGTAGATAAACTACCACGTTAGTCCGGACCATCACCAACGACTGATGCCTGAGACAACATACTTAAAGAAAAATGCAAGAACAAGGCAAGTATTGTTATCTTTCCCCATGATACTCTCCCAGTCTCTGACATTCAGTAGATTACAGTCTCCATGAGAGAGAGGTCTCTTTATGGATCATTGCTTATTGTAGCTATTAATGATGTGCTTTTGTCTGGGCCAGTAACTCAATGTATTCCACTAAACTTCCCCACAGTACTTTCCTCTGAAGTTTTGGGACTCTTGTTGTGGATTAAGAATGCCCTACTCTTCCTGATCTGCCCATGCATGGAAACTGTTACTATCTAACCATTCTTATAGTTTTCTCTCTAATTTCTCTATTTCTTGTGGTACCTTCTTGGACCCATAATCACACGTTGCACTGAACATATATTGATATACTTCATCCTTTTTTTTTTTCCCCTTTCTAATAATTTCTAATAATTCCTAGCATTCTAGCATAGCTGTCTTCTTGACCATTACTGAGCATTACATTGTTTTTGTAGGTACTCATTGTCACTCCAGAACTGATTTCCTTAACACTGAGAATTAATAAATGAATGAACAATAAGGTACTTTCTTGTATGTGAATTGCTTTCCACTTGTCAGTACTAAATTCAAAATATATTTCCTGTCTTAGCCCTAGAATAATCTGAAATTCTTCTGTAATTCTTTGAACTCTTCTTCATTATGGTTACTTTGTTTTATTTTATATGATCTGCAAGCACTGCTGCCTTCTTGTTCATCCAGCTTCTTTATAAATATGTTGAGTGGTCAGATCAGAGCACAGTCCAGCATAGGACAACATAGATAACTTTCTGTAAAAAGGTACATCGTAGCCTTTTTCTATCATATAACAGCTTTGATTTTTTGATTTTTTTTTCTGCTTCTTTGAGAATCTCACCAAAATCTGTTTATATATATATATATATATATATATATATATATATATATATATATTTAATATTTTTGTGGTGATATTTTGCCAGTTAAAAACTAAAAGGGATTTTCATCACGGAGAGAAAATGAATTATGAAGTATGCATTTCATTAGCAGGGATATGGAGTATTAGGTAGTAAACCAAAAGAATGGAAGATCATTTTATAATAAATAATAAATACAGTGCTTCTCTGGAAAAGAGAAAGATGGGGGGGAGGGGGGTGGGGTAGGAAGGAAAGGAGAATCATTTTCATCATACAATATATAAGTTCAAATATATTGCACTGCTATTACTTGGAAAGAGGAGGACTCAGAGGAATCTTTCCACTCCCCCTGTTTCGAGGCTGCTGCTTTAGATTCTGCCTGCTCCTAATGTGAATCTATACTGCACCATGGAAAGTATAAATACGGATTCCTCCAGAGGTTTGATGACATTTTGTTGGAAGACGCAGACATGTTTCTCACAGATTTGTGATCTGCAAGAATTCCAGTATGTATGTATGCCAGTACATGGGGGACCATGCCATAGATCAGAGTTCAAAATTACCTGTTCACTCTATTTATTTACCCGGCTTAATAGAAACAAAAGAATATTGAATAGTATTAAGCTGAACTTGGAAAAGGATTTATGAAACCTTGTCAATTGTGTTATCCAACACAGTACCATTTGTGGGAGAACAAAGAATGTTCATTTAGAATATGTTGAAACCATAAGTGAAATCACCTTACAAATATTTTTCTCCTTGAACGGATAACATCTGACAGATGGGAAAGCAATGCCAAACCCACTATTAACCATTACCAGGTTACCATTATAGTTAATTAGCGAGGCATTACCCACAATCCTCTGAAGACAGTCATTTTCTGGCTGCCACCCAACTCTACTGCAGTATAGGCTCACCAACTCCAGAAAGCTGACAAGAGGTTCTTTTTCCTGCAAGGAGCACACTGTGAAGGAAGCCTCATGAAGTTTAATCATGGACTGTTGCTTCAGCTTTAGGAGACCAACACAATTAAATTAGGCGTCAGGTCTTCTGACAACCATTTCAATGTCAGGAAAATTTCTGCATTTGTTTTCAAAATCTAACTCTATGTACTAATTGTTTTTTTCTCCCTGGCAGATACCTAATCTTAACTAGGAACTAATTTTAAACCTGTTCACTTGTTGAGAATTCATCAATAGATCCTGAGAATGACATTGTAGTTTGGAAAACAGCAAGCATTTCCAGGGTTATGGAGAGAAGAGTTGCATCTCTTCATAAACTCTCTAGAAAGAAGAGTTTAGCCTCTTTGTTAATGGTCTGGATGATGGGGCAGAGCGCATGCTCATTCATTTTGATGAAGGGAGACACAAAATTGGGAGGAGTGACTGATATGCTAGAGAAGCTTTTTGGACTTCTCTACAAGGATGGTCTCACAGTGATGCTGAACACAGCTGTGTGGGACGTGTTGTGTTTCCTCTTTGGACTGTGCCTATATGACCTGCTTCCTGACCTGGAAGATATTAGTGTTACTGCGATAGCAGTCCGTTCAGTTGCTGAAATAAATGCAGTGCCTTGCTTTAATCCACAGTGACATAGACTGAGAGCTAACAAGAAGAGTCAGGAGCTCTGAAAGTGGCAGCTCCTGTGTAGCTCATTGACACATGGCTGAATCACTAAGGTTCTGTTCCTAGCAGCATTTCTGACTCACAGTGATAAGCTATTTCTGATGCACATTCTGATATTTAAGTCATCCAAACTTCAAGGTGGGTTCTCAGTGACCTTTAAAAAGAGTTCTCACTTCTCCTTTTCTTTCATAGTTTTGACCTGTACTCTTCCATACATACTCTAACAATATTCTAGGTGATGCCAAAAGAAGATCAGAGAGAAAAACGTCATTACTCAGCAGTCTCATTAATCAAAGTAGGCTGCATTTGGTACAACATACACTCTGCTTTTTGCTTCTTAAAACACCTTTGTGAAGATTGCATAGACCCAAACCTGTATTTCATTCTAGGATTTGTGTTGGGGTGTTGGGAAAAAAAGTCACACTGTATTGATTGCACAGGGAAGACCTGATGAAAACTCATCCAAATTAAAGAAACTCTAGAAGAAAACATAAATGATAAAAAAGTGAAGTTACTCTCATTGGCAAGGGTTGCAGCATCCTGTAAGGCTTAGCATTAACAAAAAACTAGTGGCTCAGTGGCTCGGCACTTTACATTTGGGGAGAGGGTCTTATTATAAAGAGATGACAATATGGGCTCATTCACCTTGTTTTCTTCCCGTCCAAGCTCTTAGTGTATAGAAGGGAGAAAAAATTGAGTTCTCACAACTCTGCTGATGAATAAGGACCCCTCTGTGAATTTTGTGGCCTAGGGCAAACGCTGTGCATAAACTCAGCTAGGGTACAATACTTTGACACCTCCTCACCAAAGCACACTGAACAGCTTAAGCTAGAGATCAGGACCTGCTCAAAATGTACTGACAAAAGAATTCCTCAAAAAGTTCTTCTGTGTTGGACACTTTTATTATAAATTTAGAGTACAGATGCTCTCCCCATCGTCTTCCAAAAAATAAGCTAACTAGATGCTCATGTAGACTGTACGTGTGAAGAATTTACATTTGGGCAGATTCAGATCTCTCACTAGAATGCCTTAATCCTTGCCTGTGGGAGAAGTGATCTGACTCCATTTTGACTGAAGAAATACAAAAAAGGGAGCCAAAACCCATTGGGCCAGAGAGAAAGAGGGAGATGCAGGCAATTTCCTGAACCCTTGTCCTTTAAATTCTGAGAAATGTTTCTGTATATTGTATCAAGAAGTTGCTGGATAAAGAGAACTGAACTGAACAAGCGACCTAAGTCTTTTTGGATCTACAAATAGGTCATTTCATTCCTGACTTTTATGCCTCTATATTTCTTTGACGATCCTGTTGTGAATTTCCTTACTTTTACTGTAGTGAGCATGGTGGCCTTTTCTTCTAAAAACAATGACATGATTGTAATCTGTGCATGCACGTTCAGAATGTGTGGCACATATTTTAACCTCGCTTCCTGGAGCAGAGGTATTATTCTTGGTTTGGCTCTTTCAGTAAGTTCATGGGGTGGGGGAAGAATAATGTAATTCTGGAGATCTGGATCATGAGAGCCAGCTGTGTGCTGCAAGTGAAGCCCCCTTTGGAGATATTATCTGGGGCCAATTCGTTTATTTTGTTGTCAGGCAAAACTCTCATTGACGTCAGTGGGAACTTTTATCCCATAATAAATGGGGACTCAGGTTTGGCCCTGTTTTTTTTTATCAGCTTCGACCACTTCAAATAGTGCTGGTGTTCTAAGAATCTATTAGCAGACAGAAAGCTCCTGATTCTATACTGTACTTACAAAATACTCAGGTTGGCATAAAAAGAGAAAAATTAGGAAAAACAATTCACCAGCCAGCTTTTTTTTCAGTACTCTCCAATGTGTCCTATAAGAATAGTTGGACTCTCCCAGTTTCATAAATGTAGCAGGTATTTTGAATTTAATCTTTCAAAAATGCATTTTATATCAGACGTCTGCTAATGACTTGTAAATAGAACTATTAATAAAAATGCATTAGTTTCAGGAATATCCACAGTGCTAATCGTTGACTCTACCCCAAGCATAGAAAAAGTAAATGTTATTTGTTTTCACATTATTTTTTTAGCCAAAGACTTTTGAGCATATAACTTTACAGCTTTCATAAAAAGGACATAAAAATGAAAAATATGTTTTGCAATGAATCTGCCACTTCTACGAATGTTCAATTAAATGGACCGTGCAAGAAAACAGGGAGGATTTGCTACTGGGTTATTGCCAGTGATATCCTTTGACACTTCTATGGTCTCATGTGTTCCTGATCAAGCGGCACAGAGCACTGGAAAATCCCAAACCAATAAGCCTGAAATCGGAGCAGTCTGCATACGTTTGATACACAGTCAGAAGAAGCTTGTTTGATTGACAGTGAACTTATGGACATTATATTAACTTACCTTAGAACGTTTTTTTCCCCTTTTGTAAACATAGAACTCCACCAACTCTATTTATACCCTGGAAAACTTTGTGTTTGTTCTTAGACAACAGAATCAAACTATATTTTTACTAGTGGCAGCCATGTGAAATTCTTTCCTACCACATCGTATCTCATTTCACTTTAAATCTTCTCAGTACATACAAGATTCATAATTCTGTAAAATCTAGTTACCAAATTTAGTAATTTATCACTGACGTTACCTAGTGAAATATGTAGCTGGTTTCAGTCCAGTTTCTGTTTGTGTACTTTGTTCCCATCATAGATCCTGATGCAATTCCATGAAGCTGCCAATATAGAATCCAGTTTATCAGGCATGCTCTACTGCAGGTGCAGAGATAAAAGTCCCAGCTCTGAAGTTTTGTTCTAAGACTCGAAGTCTGACCCTCGTTCCTCACCCAGGAAGCCTGACCTTCTGAGGCTGGGGTTTGAGGATAGAAGACTGTGAAATACAGAATGGTGGTTGATCTATTTTGGCAAATGTTTAAATTCTCGGTAGCTGACAAATGCTGAGATTGTTGGGGTTAATAGAGTGTTGCCTCCTACTTTTATGATGCAGATTTGTTGAAATAGTAAGGAAGGGAAGCTCCAGGGGAAAAAAAAAAAAAAAAAAGCAGGGTGCCTTCTGGTAGCATCCTTCACTAGGACCAATAGCAATCATTGTAACTAAGGGAAGGGAGGGGAAGGGAAGGGAGGGGAAGGAAAAGGAAGGGAAATGAAGGATATATAGCTTGCTTTTCAAACAGTTGACATGCAGAGACCTTGGCATTACTTTTCCAGTGTGTCAAACGTATATATTTTGGTCCTTGCTAGTAAAAAATGCAGTTGTTCAAGATCAGGTATCGTTCATGGCAACTCACTCATGTTCCATCTTTGGCTGTGTTGACCACTGTATTCCCAGCAGTCACATCTGACTCTCTGCCCTGAATATGTATAGCTCATCTCTACAGTAAAGAGAAATGCAACAAAAAAAGAGATGCAACAAATCTCAACGTCCAGAATAAGTGTTATGGCATAGCTTGTGATTACTAAATGCACTTCCTCCTCACAACAGAACAGCCTCATTCATATTTCTCCTGGAAAAAGACCCTGACCTGTGCTGTGTGTGCCATGCCTTAGCATTATCTGGGAGAATATTAGTTGTCTCTTACTAAACCTAGGATGCATTCTAATAATTTTACTTGACAGATTATTCTGGGAAATTGTTCATACTGTCTGACTGAAAACATTTTACTAGTGTAAACACAGTATAAAGTATATAATATTGACCCCCTTGAGCTTAGAACACCAAGAAATGAGCTTGAATTGTTTTGCATGGGAAACGCGCATTTGAGTGTGCAATGATTTCTCAGTGGTCTTTCTAACTTAAATTGAAATCTTGCTGAATATTTTCTGCTTCAGAGAATGAAAAGAATATTCTCATTTAATGGTAATTTGGGAGCAGAGAAAAAATGCTGAAGAAAAGTAGGCATACCATTAAGCAGAAAGTTAAGGTCTTTAAAAATGTTAAATAAACATAGGTACATAAATTTCTAAATTAATGATGGACATCTCTCTTCATTGCTGAAATAACTTTATCCCTCCATTTTCTTTTCCACAACTTTATTTTGTTGTGTAACCGTCAATAATTCAGGGCAGATGAAATCTGGGAGCTGAAATAAATGCAACTGGGACTAGTCCCAGTCTAGTTACTTGCCTCATGTCAACCAATGACTTCAATACAATGAGTCATTTCAATTTCATCATGAGCATCCGAAACACCTGTTTTATTGACCTCTTAGAGAAGTGAAGGCTTGTTGTTGAGATAAGTCATTTTCATTTCTTTTCTTGCTAGAATGTATGATTGTTTTTTTTTTCCAATGAGACATAGGGGACTATAAAGAACAGAATTCTCCAACTACAGACAAAATATAGTGTTCTGAACAAAGTGCAGCGCCTGACGAATACAGAAGACTTTATAATTCCTGTTCAAAGTGGGCAAATCTACAGAGATGGCATTAAAATCAGAAAGAACTAATTTTATTTTGCAAATTGCTATATAAACACCTTTAGAAATGAAATTTTGGCATTCTCATGTCTGTTGAAGCAAAGACAAAGTTCAAATATGTATTTGCGTCTGTATTATCTTTTCCTTTATTTCAGACTTCTTTTTCTCTTGTATCAAGATCTTCTCTACAGAGAAAAACAACCCAATAATATAATCTGTGCAATTTCATGCTCTAATTTTCTTTCTTCTAAAATGCTATGTTCATTCTATTTTGGTTACAGAGCTTTTTGGCAAAATCTTAATTTTGGAATAGTCTTCTTGACATTTGACTTAGCAGTACAAAGGAAAATGAAGAAAGATAAAGGAGAATTTCCACTCTGAATCTTTCCATTTGGAGTTACTGTGTATTCTGTTGTAATCAGAAGCTATTCAAAAACTCCTTCAGATATAGGCAGTGAACAGTGTTTGTTGTATTTTATTTTTATATTGTTTTATTTTGTTTCATTTATTGCAAAGAAAGTGGTTTGCTTTCGTGTAAGTCTGAGGTAACAGTTTGCATAGATTTTTTAAAAAACTTGTTTTGATAAATAATCTAAAACTGTTCCTAAACTGCATGAGAATTAGAACGGGAAATGAGAAGGTCAGGAGGTCACTTGTTCTGAAAAATATCTTTACAGAATAGAGATCAGGGCAAAACTGTTGCTAGAGTTCCTTCTTAACTCTTAATTTCAGAATATAGCATTTCAAGGAATCATCATCTATTGGGAAAAACCACGGATGATACACTGATACTCAAAATTCCTGCAAAATATCTCTGCCTCACATTAAGTCCCACTTAGTCCAGTGTAATTTGTCTAATGCACAAGCTTGAGTAGGCCTGTGCACAGCTAAAGTAGATTTATACAGCAATGTTTTCTTTACTTGTCAGGAGAGTTATTGGAAAAAGGACCCCATAATAGCAGGAAGTGGGAATGAAGTCGGAATGTGGTTGCATGTAAGGATAGGAACCCCTAGTAAACATTGTATTCAGAGACTGAAAGTCTATGGACCTGTTATTAAGACCATTAAAGCTAACTGAGATAGTTCTGACCACGAGAATGAGTGCAATTCACATACAGATTTGAGCTAAGTGAACAAGTTTGCATAAAACAAGAGCAAACCTGAAACCTTTTGAAAAAAACTTGAACTGAACCAAGCCCTTTCCTGAGGGTCGGAAAAAATTTGATTAATTGTTTAATTTTCACATTCCTCATCTTTTCCATTTTCAGTTGGGAAGAAGAAGTGGACAGGAGAGTAGTTTGTGGTATTTTTACTGGCCTGACTGAGGCTGAGGAGGTATTAGAGGTAATCTCATGAGAAAGTTTGACCTTGCAAAATTTCCGATTGTTTTCCATAGCCAAGAGATTCGGATACGTTTGGATAGACTTTGAATAAACATCCAAGTCTTTGCATGCTTGCCTTAACTGAAGATCCAAATGTGTTGATATTCCCCTCTTCCACCCCTTGATGAATGCATGTATGTTGTAGGCTCATTTGCATACATTACTTGCGAATCTTGGGAAAATATGTGTATGCTTAGGCTCCTGTCAGAGGACTTTCTGGTCTGAGGTGCTGATTAATTGCTGGGAATATAAGCTGATACATAACGTAAGTGCTAAATACTCCAGAAAGTACATTATGAAAAATATTTGAGCTAGATGCAGTCTTCAGGCTCATTAGGAAGTGACAAAGAGATGGCATGGAAAAAATTAACTTGTCACCATAGCCATATATAATTTTCAAAGAACACAATGTGGACACAAAATGTTGCACTGACCACTCTAATAAATCAGAAAGCTGTGAATTGTTTTAGAGATTTATTGATTTAATTACTGATCATAACACAAAGTGTTTGTTCTAAAGTAATCCTATAAAAAAAGTTTTAAAAAAAGAAAAACACTGTGTATTTATGCAGCTCTTGGGCAGAAAGCAGATCCTTTGAAACCAGTGAGTTATAGATTGCAAGTGAACTGCAAATTTACAGCATGAGGCTTTTAAAATAAGTTTCTATAGAGAACAGCAGCATCAGCAGGGTATGCAGAATGTTAGAATGAATCTAGTGATCGTATTTTGGACCTCAGAACAGCTGAAGATTTGTCTGTGATTTTAGTCACTGTTGAAACCTGAAGCAGCAAAGAAGCACACTGATGATGAAGGTAATTTAGCTTGGGAGAATCAGTGACAGCTTTCGCTCTTACC
Source organism: Lagopus leucura (assembly GCF_019238085.1). NCBI lineage: Eukaryota > Metazoa > Chordata > Aves > Galliformes > Phasianidae > Lagopus > Lagopus leucura. The sequence goes on along the minus strand of NW_024962265.1, from coordinate 34,719,302 downwards.
CACAGAGACCACCTGAAAATGGCAACTATGCAAAACTTCTGCTGAGATGGAAAGTGTCCAAAGAAAATTATCTAGTGCAACTATCTGAAGAACTGCCAGCATTTCAATATTTAAACACACTGATCATAAAACTCATTAGAGTTATGTGCAAGTTAAAGTTTCCTGAAGCTGTTCACGTGCTGGAGGTTGTACTTAAGTGCTGCCCTGGGACAGGTCTGTGTGGCTATGGAAGCCAGTGTACAGAAGCAGTACTGGGAAACAGGAAAAAGCCAACAGTTTTATGACTATGGATGAGGAGTGGAAAAGCAAATAGCCACAGCATAGTGGAAGAGAAGTCATAATGATTACATTCACTGTCTTATGATGGATCCCTTTGTCTAAGGCAGATTTGCCTCCTTGTGGACATGCTTTGTTGGGTTGTCTAGAGCACCCGCAGAGAAGCAATTTTTGGATTTTTTTTTGTCCCAAAATTACAACATAATTTACACATATATTTCTGTAAGACTTGCCAGTCTGAAATTTCAAAGGTTTTATATTTCAGGGACTTTGTTCATCCAGAATGGATCTGAAATAAATGCAAGAGCTGTCAGGGTACAAGCTCAGTGAAATGTATAGTGCTAAATTGACAGTGTAACTGCAAGTGTCTTATAACACTCTCACCTCCTCTGAGAGGTGGGGAAAGAACTTAAGAAAGCCACAAGGATTCAGATATATCTGACTTTTGGTCCATCTTCTACACACAGGAAATAAAATTAAACATAAATGGTTGTGATTTCTCTGGGATAAAATTTAATTTTCTAGGCTGTTCACTGCAAAAATTAACCTCTAAACTAAACTCCTGGGATTTAATTCAAGTCTGAGTTTTGTTGGTCTTTTAGGAATAGAAGTTAGCAACATGTAAAACAGTGTAACCTACATCTCCATCAGACCTGGAACAAACAGAACTTTTAATGATCTATTAAGCCTTATGAGTGACTGAACTTTAGTCAGGATTTCTAGCAAAATCAAAGAATAAAAAATTCAAATATAACACCATTACCCTTTGGTGGCTAGGAGTTAATGAAGTTAAAACCTCTTCCATACTCTGTCATTTAACTCCATATCATAACTCTTGCTACACTAAGTTTCGTTGCCAAGAATTCATAGTAGTAGAAGGAGCAAATGAAGAATGGTCATAAAGACCACAGCTTTATTAAGCAAAACAATTCAGGTACAAAAATTTGGCCGCTATGAAAGAAGGAAAGCTGGCCAAAGCTACTTGAGTATAACAGCCTCCCCATATTCTGCAATTATGTAACAATGAGTCTTGTCATTAATAACCATTAGCTGTCTCAAAGTCCTGAGCAATCCAGCATCATAACCCTTCCCGGAGTGCAACGAGCCAACAACCTAAAGAGGTTCTCAAGACCTAGGCAGGCAGAATAATAATGATAGCTGGGAATAAACACCTTTGTTCAGTAAAATTAATCATTGCCATTCTAAAGTCTGCGACCAGGTCATTAACTTAAAGGCAGGTCTTGGTTGTGACAGCTGAGCAACCATAATGGGAAAGCCCCTATGTGTAGGGCAAAACAGTTTTTTATAACTTGTTACTAGGTCAAATGAGTAAGACTTTATGAGGTACAAGCTGAGCTGGAAACGGTCACCATTTTGCTTGTGTAAGCAGGAATAACACTATGGCTATGGGAGGCTACTACTATCCATGAGTGCCATTTTCTGAATGGCAGAAGAAATGAGGAGAAAAAATGGACAACATGGCGTGAGGCAGAAAAAATAGATGAAGAGCCAAGACAATCTGGGATTAATATAGCACTGCCCATTTACTGAGCTTCCTTTGGTACGAAGAAATACAGTATAACTTGCTTCACAGTTGGGCAGAGACAGCATTGACAGCCCACAGCCTCTTCTGCCCTCATTACTAGGTTTGAGGCCTCAAAGAGAAACCTGCAGAGCTGTGGAGGAAGGAGTTGTCTTGTTTCTATAAGGTACCTAAATTGCTATTGACTTCCAAAGGAGGTTAGGCATCTAAATAAAAGTTAGGTACCCAAGCACTTTTTTGGACCAGGCTTCCTACTCCTATAAAAATAAAGTGATTTTGGATTCTCTAGTAATGGTTCCAGAGGAAGACTCCTTGTAGATTCTAATACCTTTTCTATGAGCAGAAAGAGATCCCTTGTGCTGTCCAAGTGAGAGGCAAGTAGCAGAGGATACAATTCCTATCTAAGTCCGTCATGGTGGGTGAGCACAGTGGGAGTCAGATGAAAAGATGAGGAAGTATCAGGTGAATGCAGCTTAGCAGTTCTGTTAAAATCTCAGCTTTGCATTTGCTTGGCCAGTGCAGGAGAGGAATTATAGAATTTGTCTGTCCACAGACAGAGTAGCCTGCAGGGGAATTGGGAGATGTTAAAGTAAAAATTGTCCATAGTATTTTTCCTTAGGCATAGAGAAAGGGCAGATGAAAGCATAGAGGTAACTTCCTTTTCCTCTAAGAAAGAAGCAGATATACTGAGCGATGCTGTCATCTTTTGCCAGATCATGGAGAGGAACTGACAAAGGCAAGGATGCTTGTGTTTGGAAATGTGAAGGCAGTGGAAGGACAAAAGGAGTGTAGTGATGCATCCAAAGCAACAAGCAAGGAACGCAGTTCTGTTTTGAATGGAAGTAAAGGCATTAGTAGGGCTGGAACATTATTGGAGACCAGACTATTACAGACAAATACAGAACAATAGGATCTTGCTATGAACCTTAGCAGGCTGCTGAGGGAAAGATTGGATCTGTGAGCTATTATGTAGGAGGAAGCAGCTAGACTTGGATCATGCAGTGATTGAGAGAAGGAGTTGGGTCTAAAATATTTGCTAATCATGAACTGGAGGAAGTGTGATGTAAAGTGCAGTGGAAAAAACAGGGAAAGTGGACAGAAAGATCCATTTTAACCAATACTGATTATCAGAGATGTGGGAGTCAAATGGTAGAATAAGAATTACATGGAGAAGGTAGAAAGAGAAATTTGGGAGAATTTTCAAAGATTCATTTGTAGAAGGAGGGCACCTACAGATGGAAGAGAGCTAGAAGATCTTTAAATAACTTTTTCTGCCTCTTTGCCCCTTTCCTCCTGATGTCCAGGTAGCTGAAAAAGACATAGGCACCATCTGTAGAAATTCTTCCTTGCTTTGCTTAGTAAAAGATTTATTTTCTTAATTTTATGTTTTTCATGCTTCTGACAGAGGTTGTGCAGAGTGCAGATCCAATGGCAGCGGCTCGAGATGCCCAGGATACTGATGGGGGATACTGTCAATACCAGCCACAATGGAGCTTGTGAATTTTGCAAAAATGAGACGAGAGTTTCAGTGCAGTGATGAGAGTCATGTCAAAATATGTTCTACCTGATGCACAATGAGAACAGTCTTCTGTGGGTTTGATATAAAGTACTGTGAACATGACAAAGTTCTGGGTATTCTTAAAGCAGTTTTCTGTGGCTTCCGTAATGCTCACAGTGATGTAATCCTGTGCTTTGGACAGATGGATAGACACAAAACTGTAATCAAAACCAATGACTTTCTATCCAGGTTGACTTAAATCCCATCAGCAGACCATTGCTCAGCTTTTCTGAAGTTCCCAGCCTGTCTCTGGTCAAATCAGGTTGATGGTCCCGACACCCTCCCTGTAGCCTGGAGAAGAGAGAGGGTCAGTAAGCACTTCTGATCAGCTTCTCATTCTCTCCCCCAGAGTGGAAGATTTGTCCTCTGTGGTGAGATATCAAGATGAGCTGGACTTCAGATTTACTCCCAGACTCATCTCCCAACATGTTTTAAATCTGTCAAGCAGTATCAACAACATTCACACAGATTTGTGCTGAGAAGAAGTGTCCAAAAGCCAAGGAAATTATTTGAAGAGATATTAGTAATTCAATTTTCCTACTGAATATACTATGCCAATATCCAAAAGTCAGGGTGATGGCTGTAGCACTGAGAGTAAGAAACAGGACATCTTACCGAGAAAAAGAAAAGCAACAAGTCTTCGTGTACTTGAAATAATTTTTAACAGTTTTTATTAGGAAGAGGCCAAACTTGTTTAGATTCTTTCATAGCAAAAATGTATGGTGGCGTGGAAAGAAAGGAGAGAAAATCATGCGTGTTCTTTATAAAGCCTGGTTGGATAGCTGGCAAGTGCACCTGAAAGGCATATGTGAATGTACGAATGTACACATGTTCATTTAAAAGGACACCATCAGCTTGGTTCAGAGCTTTTGTTTGCTCTTTAATCTGCGTTATTTTAGTACCCTTCATAGAAGCTTTAAAAACATTATTTATTTCCCTATTGATTTCCTTCTTCTCTTTCCCCTTGTCAAACGCTTTCTCTGCATGTTTGCTTTGCTTTGTTTTGAGTGGAGATAAAATTAACACAGCTGGTCTTAATTAGCAGTCCAAACAACTTCCATTTGTATCTGGCGTTACCAGGCTTGTGCTAGCAAGGGTGAGTGTGTTGACGGACAATATATGTCAGGATGGCATGGTGTGAGAGCTCAAGACTGGGCTCTGGGGGAACACCAAGGCAAATCAGCTCCTTTTTGTGCTCACCCAGGACTGTTGTGACCACAGGTCTACTTGCAGTGGTGCAGAGCACCAAGAGGAACTCTGCTGGGTGCTGGAGACACCCAGGGAAACCCTGCTCCCTACTATATAAGGGAAAGAAGGGTGCAAAGAGGAGCTTACCAGAAAAGCGATGATGCTGGAGAGCTGTTCTGAGAACTGAGCTTCTCATGTAGACAGAACTGGGGAGAAAATGAAGAGCACAGAGCTGGGGAGGAAGTTTGTATTCAATCCACTGTGCAGTGGTTTTGCTGTGGGGGCTCCTGTTGCCTTAGGAGATTTAACTGTATTATCTGCTCCCTCAACAACAGCCTTTAGGACCTGTTGCAGAACAGATTAGTTCTGACTGTTGTTTTTAAAGACCTGATCAAGCGAGGACAGAGGGAAAGCAGTAGATGTTCAAGGATCAAATCCTACTTCTGTCTTCAGCCTTGCAGGCATTGTCAAAATCAAACAATTCCTCTCTAAAGTATCATGTGGATGAAAGGATTTTGTGACTTCATCAGTTTCACTCAAAAGGAAGGAGCCTTTGGAAGCTTGACTTACACTGAATAGAAGAGCGGGACTACCACTTGGCACTCTGCTGTTGTTTCCTCTCACTGATGCTGTGGGACCAACTTGCAGATGAACTCTGGCAAGCAGAAGGCAAAGAAAGGTCATACTAAGGAAAGCACCAGGCTAGAGCGTACAAAATAAGTCATACAAAGGCCTTGTTATATAAAAGATCTGTTTTGAGAGTTCACAGGATTTCTATCCTTTTGGAATGTGACTCTTCAAAGCTTGCCACAGAAGACCAGAATCCAAACTCAGCAATAGTTGTGGCAATAAAAGCAGTATGAACTAAAAGGGTGAAAAGAGAAATTCACACCCAGTCCATTACTGGATTAAACGTTTGGTGTCCTCAGAGAGTGCTCAGCTATTCTCCAGTTCTACATTGGTCTGAGAAATATAATGAACCAGGACCAAGCAGACATTGTAAAATGCCCAGGTAAAAAGACAGCCTCACACTGAGGTACAGAGACTTTCTCTTCTTTGCAGAGATGATCTCATAGGCCCCCAGCTTGTGCAGGTGGGATGGTACCATTGCAGGGCTTCCTCCTGCCATCTCCTGTACCCACAGCACTGCTGCCTGGCAGCAAGGCCACAGCCTCCCTGCAGATCTTTGGTCACTGCAGGATCTTGGCTTTTGCCCAACAACAGACCTGATCCGAGTCATTCACTAGGGAACAACTGAAAATAATTGTTTACAATAGTAATTAATATTTATTTAAATTATGCATTAAAGTGCTTACACAGGCAAGCCTGCCCAAACATCTGCTCTCAGAGCACACACATGAAGACAGAGAACAGCTGACAAAAGTCAGAGACCATGTTCTCCCTGAGGACTTCCCTTCCTGAAGCCCGCTGCACACTACTCAGTCTGGGGCTCTGGAGGAGCCTTGCCTACCGCACAGACCTGAGGCATCCATCAGACCCAACAGCCCTGCCCAGAGCTCTGCACTGTGCATCCTTTGAGACAACTGAGAAAGCAGGCATAGAAGGAAGCAAGACAACATCTACTTCTCAGTCAGTTGAATGGATGTGTGCTCCCACAGATGCTGAGGAGCTTTGCTTCCTCCTAACAAAATGTACTCATCTACCAGTTAACTTTGTACCATGCAGGCCCTCATTGCTCTCTTACAACAACCTGAAAGGAGGATGTAGCAAGGTGGGGGTCAGCCTCTTCTCCTGGGTAACAGTGATAGGATGAGAAAGAATGGCCTTAAGTTACAACAGGCGGAGGTTCAGGTTGGGTATTAGGAAGAATTTCTTCTTAGAAGGAGTGGTAAGGCATTGGAACAGGATGCTCAGGGAGTTGGTGGAGTCAACACTCCCTGTAGGTGTTCGAGAACCATGTAGATGTGGCATTGATGGATACAGTTAGTGGGCATAGTGGTAATGAATTGACAGACTTGCTTTTAGAGGTCGTTTGCAACATTAATGGTTCGATGTCTGAAGACAACGTTGGTTATCTGACAGGCCTGGTTTCACTCGTCATGTTAATTTGCTCTGACCAATTAACAATGACACTGAAAATTGCCTTATGCCTGCGTTTTAGATAAGGACCGTAGAAGAACTGCAGACAGTTAACAATCCTGACCAGTTGGGATGCAGGATTGTGAAGGATCTTCCTTTCCCCCTCTTTATTTCAAGCTCCCAGGGTGAAGGGTAGCCCTCACTCAAGAGATGTCAGCCTATACTTGGGCTCCTCCTAAGAAGGACAGAGCTGTGTATGACAGGAGCACTGGGTGCCTTCTGGAGGGTCCCTGCTGCCGCTGCTGCTGCCCACACCCTCAGTGAGGCAGCCTTCTGGATGCCTGCCTCACCTCACTGCACATCAGTCCCTGCAGTTTCAGATTAGATATGGATATTAGAAAAAAGCTTTGAACAGGTAAACGTGGCATTGTTTCTATCACACTGCCAGCCATCTCAGAGAGTCCAGGTTATGTACTGGTGTTTGGCTGTGTTTATTTTTGTGTTTGTAAATAACGTTTTCGGCTTTTGAGAAAATTTCAGCTACAATCTCTATATACACATACATATGCTGTGAGGCATTTGCTGCTGGCATTTGAACAACAAAAACAGTGACAGCTACCAATTTTTGTTTCTGTTATTTGAGTCTAAGCTACAGTACTACATGAGAAGGTGGAAGAAGTTCAGCTATTTTCCACTTTTCATAAGAAGTTAGTTTATGGTTTCTCATATGATTTTCTTCATTTCATTTTGGCCCTGAATTTGTCTCTCTTGTCTCTATTTACAAATGTTGTCCCAGAAGTATGAGGCTAAAACAGTGGTCACCCCATCCACCTCTGTTTTGGACATAAAGGCACAGCATTCCCTTTCTTGCCAATTTCTATGAACAACTGGATCTAAAAGCTCGTATGATGGCTTTGCTGGCAAAATGCTGCTTCTCATTTCCCTTCTTTTGTTACATTTTTGTGCCTGCACAACATAATTAGTGCTTTCTGTTCTGCTTGCTCTTACCTTCCACTCATCTTTATTTCATTTCTGACATTGTAAATTTGTTTTGGAATAGAAAAGCCTTTCTCTTAGCTCCTTCCCACAACCTTATGTGTTACATTTTATGAATGATTGTGCCTTTTGCAGAGTACTGCCTCTCTGTGTGCGATTTTGCTGTGCTGAGGTTTTCAATAAAAATCCTCTTACCACAGTTGTTTGGTTAAGGAAAAAATTGACATTATTTTTTCCCAGTTCTGCTCTCAGGGTTACTTTTATGTGTCATTAAGCACGTCTAATTAAAATTGACACAATAATTTTGACATAAAAGTGGAGAAAATACCAGTTAAGTAATCCTTGCAATAAGTTCTCAAAACACGAAGAAGGTTGTTTCTGGTGGTTGTGTGGTAATTCATTTTAACAGGAAACAACTTATTCCACCAAACCTTTTTTGGATGCTTTTAACCTTTAAGGTTTCTTTCCTCTCTCCTGAACATAAACATTTACTACATCAACTATTTGTGGGGTTTGTGGGGTTGGAGGGGTCTCAGTGCAGACCTGGGTGAGAAGTAGGGGTTAAGGCACGGGGCTGCAGAGGCAGCCCAGGGGCAAGGGGCCTTCCCAGGCAGAACAGGGGCACAGAGCTTCTCACTGGGTCTCAGCGGGGCTCTGGAGCCACACAGGTGCAGGACGTTCCAGGGGCCAAAGTCCAAAGCAACGCAGAAACTGCTGCCAACAGCAGGGAGAAGTTATTTGTGTTTTTCGAGAGTAAGGAGTGCAGAGACCTGGATAACCTACAGACAGAAAGCCTCCGAGAGCTGAGTTAAAAGCTGGCAAAGGTGGAGAGCGCTGTGATAAACCTGTTTAGTTTACAATCTCTGGGACAATATTATCTTACTAAAACTTGCTGAAATGTCCTATATCAGTTGCACCCTAGTAAAGAGTGGGGCACAAGCTGAAAAAAAGGAGAATTTTGTTGGAGAACATTTTATTTGTCACTGTATTCATTTTCCTTCCCAATTCTCCCACAAAGGTGTGTGTTACAGTACATGCCCTATTTTTTGCTTAATCAGTACCAGTCACCATAATACTCACAACATCATACTCATGTTCTTATCAACTCCCCAGGTGTGTTTGTAGATAATGTTTAATGTAAATATGAGTGAAAACTCCACCATTACACAGTTCCATAGCAATTGTTATCTAGAAAAATTACTTTTTAACAGAAGAGGGAGGGGAAGAGGGAGGATGAAGTTTCAGAGCAGGATTTCCACTGCTGAACCCTTGTTCCATGACTCACTGATTGAGGGTTTCAAGAGAAAATGCCATAGAATTGCCCATGTTTAGCCCCTGTCCTCCCTAATTTCTCTTGCCCTAAGTAGCCCACATTATCCCTCCTTCCCCTGGTTTCCCTGTTTGTTTCTCAATCAATGATTCTCTGCCTTGTTTCTCTTTTCCTGTTCTCCTCCCTATTCCGGATACTGGAGCAGAGCATCTGGCTTGGAGCAGTGTCAGAGCTGCAAACATCAGCATGGAGCACTACAGTGCTCCAGCAGTCCACTTGCGCTTGCTTGGCCATGTTCCCAAAGGCTTTCTATAAGCAGAGCTGATGCCATAGCAGTTGTGCCAGTTTGGTGAAAGGACAGGATTCCTCTGTGCCCAGAGGACACCTGGTTTGCTGTTTAACTACCTTTAAGTTTTCTCTTGAAAGCTGCAATAGAGCCCAAACAAGTCTAATGTGGTTAAGTATTCAGCCCAATGATCTCACATCCTCCACAGCAGTTGAAGACTCATAAACACATTTTATGTCTGTGTTGGTATGTTGTCATAATTTGGGAGACACATTGCCTGGGAACACAATGGCTGGATACAGAAGTCTGGTTAGATGCTGAGAGATCTCAGCCAGATGTTTCATTCCAGTAATCAAAATTAAGTTATTGCAGGAAAAAATAGAAAGTAGTGAAAAGTTAACTTTATATAGCTCTTGTTTCTTTGTCTAAAAAAATGTATTTTTGTCTTCAAAAGCAGAGGCTACTAGGACAAGAAAATGATGTCAATTATAGCTGGAGAAGAAGAAATCCAAGTAACAGCAGAATCAGCAGAACTAGTTGGGGAAGAGCTACATATATTGCATTAACTTATAGAACACCTCTGATCAGAACAATATGTGCGTGAAGTGTGACCTTCCAGAGCTCCAAGATAAGGAGATGAGCAGACATCAGCTAAGTAGAATCAGCTGATGCCGGAGTACAGATGGTTGTAGAAGAACAGGCTTCACAGAAAACAATTTGCAACTACCTACTGCACATGAAAATGCCAGTGCTGTTCTAGATAAGTTGACTTGGGAAATATAAGAGAAAAATGTAAAGGAATAGAGAGCCAACTGAAAGACAGAGGTAACTGAGGCACAGATTTTCTGTACTGTGACATGAAAAACAGGAAGGGAGACAAGGTGGGAGAAGGAATCTGGAGTAGAACAGCCAGATTCAAAAATGACAGGAAGAAGAATAGAGTCATCTGGCAACCACTGTCTAGGGAAGAAGAGAAAAACGAATACAGAGGAGCATGAAGAAAAAGAGTAGGCAGGATACTATGCAGCACAAAGAGAGAAGTTCAAATCCAGCATCTGCAAGAGACCAGTCTTTGTAGACCTGAATAGTTCCATAGCAGTGAAATGTTTGCTGTTTATCTGAAAAGTGAGCACGAGTGAAGGACTCGGGGAGATAGTCAGATAGTCTCTTGGTGGGATTCAGGTAACTGCTCACATCTATAGAGCATGGTCATTACTGGAACAGGTTGGAAGTCAGTTTGCTGGACAATGTTGAATACTTAATGGTAGAAATTCAGGAATCTTCTGCTTCTGTCACATAATTTAAAGCACCAGTTTACAGCAATGTGCACAAATACTGAGGACAGTTCAATTCCGCAAGTGATCCATGGTTTGTTTACTGTCCTAGAGAGTAAACTTACACAGAAGTAGCTTTGTTTTCCTAATAGCCATCTGCATCCTTCTTCCTTATGTCTACAGGGTCCTGATTTCAAGGGGAGGAGTGGATTATGTTTGTACACTCTGCCTTTAGAGGAAATTCATCCCCTGATAGTGGGGATTCTTCCTCCCATTCAAGATTGAGACTTGCTTAGACACTAAGACTTATACTTCTCTGATAAGTATTGTATCTAAAATGTAGAAAATCACTGTTCTTGCCCTGGAGAAAGTGAAATCTGCATGATAATACAACCACTTCTAGAAAATGGAAATTGAGTAGCTCAGGATGCCTCATAAGTTGTTATCAGTTCAACCAGTGGAGATAGATGGAAGTGGTCCCTGATGGGCAAGGAGATACTTAAAATACAGATGTTATCAAGCAGAGGAGAAAAGTAGGAGTACCAAAGGAGCAGAGTTGGGACTGTGCTTGTTTATTATTTTCAATTGCAGCATGAAAGTTAAGGTTTACTATCAGAACAGCACTGGTGACACAAAGGTTTGAGACATTATTTAGGTATGAGTAACCAAGCTATAGAAAGTAGAGAATTAGAGAGGGGAAGTTTTCTGCAAAACAAAATATTGTGTATTTAGCTAGGACAAGGATAGAGAAACACTTCTGCCATAAACCAGAAATTAAGTAGTTAAGCTAAACTGAGGTTGTGAACTTGGCATATTATTTACCAGCATAAGCATGTACTGTCAGTATGATACAGCCAAGACTGGGGGTCCAGTCTTCAGAAACGCTGAACTCATACAGGAGCAGATAAACATGGTGAAGTTCAGCTGTGGAACAGCTGAACCTTGTGAGGAGAAACTAGAAGAACGTGGCATCTTCTTAGCAAAGCAGTCTTTCATTTGACAGAGATGTTACAGAACAAAAACAACTATTTTAGCTAAAAGACAGGGTTGTCAGAAAAGATAGAAATAAACTAAGTGTAAACTCCCCATGTGCTAATTCAGACTGGAAATTCAAAGAATTTTCCTAACCAGTATGGCAATGGAAGCAGAGGAAGTAAAAACCCAAGCTGCAAAAAATGTTTTGATAGAAAAGGATACAATATGATGTCTGCAATAAACAGGGGGTAGCTTCCATGACTCAGGAGGACTCACTGAACTCAAGGGCGAGTCTCTTCAATTAGATGTATTTTATGTATTTTTATAGTACAACATAATCAGCATATCTATGGCAGTGAATTACTGTCTATCTAAGTGAGGCTGGATTCATATGTTTAGGTGAGGAGAGAGCATGAAGATCATCCATTCTGAACTCTAATGTAATGCAGCCCATGGAAACCCACTCACTCATTTTTGCTTCAGGCCCAAACTTTTCTTTGATCTATAGCATATCATTTCAGAAAGGTATCCAGATTTAATTTAAAAGCTTGAAGTGAAGTAGAATGCACCACAGTGAACAGCACATCTATTGAAACTGCAGTGCAGATGGGGTTTTAGAGAACAGCCTTTGACCTTTGAGATTTTGATTTTTTTTTTTTGCCATTGTTGACAGGCTTTATGAGGAAATACATCAGACAGATCATAGTGGAAGATATTAAACTTCCTACATTTATTCTGATCTGATGAATTCCTTTTCAATAGCCTCAGGAGGAGTCAGTGGCCTGTGGTACGTTATTTCTGCTGTTGAGCCCAACTTTGAAACCAGTGAAGTTACTTCAGTTTTCACCAGGTGGGAATCTGATCCGTTATGCATATGATTAACAGACTTTCTGGGATGAATACATATTTTCTAAGTAATCCAACAGGCTGGAAAACAGCTATATATCTTACCTCTGGGTAAAACCGTCAGGCTTTGTCTTATGGTATATTCTTAGGACAGTATGTATTTCCTTTAGCATTAGCTTCCTAAATCTGGCACAGAATGTGAGCTCATCCTTTAAGTTCTCTCCATAGTCAGAAAAGAGAGAAAAACTTGCCAGTGATAAGCCACTGCACCTGTTTCATATACTTGGGACGGCTCTCCTTCCGGTTAGGAACATGCATTAAAATTACAGACCTACCTTTCAGGTGGCTGAAATTCTGTATGTCAATTCTGGAAAAGAAATACCTTATCGATGGAGAATTTTATGTGCTGTCATGGAACAAATTTGGAGCACTGTAGTGATAAGTCCAGATAAAACTAAACTGAAGTACTCATAAAAGCCTAGGTCTGACTTCCATGTGACAGGAAAAAGAGCATTGGAGGAAGCAATTCAGACCTGGGTATAACTTTGACTTCTTAAGAAGAAGTATGAACTATGAAAATCTAATATGAAGATGAACTCAAACACATAGTTAGTCATTAGATTCATGGTTATTCCTCGCAACATTTTTATTTGGTTGTAGTACTTCACTGGCACACCTTCCAAAGATCTCAGGTACCCCTGAAGCACAGTCCCATGCAATCTACAGAGTGTATCCAGGAGGACACTCCCATTATATTTAGCATCTTCTGAAAAGTTTAATTCATGCCACCATGTGGTTGTGCTTAATTTCGAGTGTCCAAGGACTCTTCTAAGAGCAAATTTCAATGGTGCTAGACTTTGAACTCAATCTTCAACTAGTCAATATCCTTGACCAATGGATTCTTTTTATGCATACTGCCACATGCACCCTTCATAAAAACAGTCTGAGTATGTTTAATTTGTACTACATTGATATGAAAAGAAAAATGGTGTGACCAAACTACTCTCAGCTTCAGCAATCAGTACAGGCACAGCCATCTGGAGGTCAAGTATTTTTAGTGGTCTGACTTGGATTAGAGTACGATCCTCATGCGCATGAATCATCACAAGGATTAATGAAGTGTATAATGTGTGTATGCTTGCTAATCTCCTCCATAGACATGACAAAGGAAGAAATATGTCATTTTGAGATGGTAAATGGCTCAGCAAAGAAAAGACAGATAGCCTAACTATATGCTGATGAAGACTCTACAGCTTTTGCTTTTTTTTTTTTTAATCTAAGAACTACAGCAATTGTGCTCAAAGGAGGCATGATCTGAAAATGATCCTGCTTCACTTTTACCTGTGAAATTTCCACTTTTATTCCTCTTGGCATTCCTACCTCTGATTTAGATGTTCCTATTACATAGATCATTTTAAATTACAGAATTTTATCATGTGCATTGATTTTGATCCACACTTCTGTACGTTTCTGCAGCTGATGCCTTGGTTATCAACATGGTTGCTCGAGATTTGGTTTTGGCTTAATCAAATACTTTCTCAGGGATGAATATTTGTCTCAACAATTCTGATAACAAAATACACTTCCTAACTTAATTGATCTGGAATTCTGCACAAGTTTTTAACCAGAAAGTATCAGGGACCTCTGCCATTATAGTTGTCCATGCAGAATGGATGCTCTGAAGTACGGTTGTTCCATAAAGGCTCTCTTCCCTGTCTCTGTAGAGAACATTTACAAAGTTTCAGAGTCAGCTCCAAGGACAACTGTGTGCAGACCTTCATGGGTAGTGGCAATCAGATACTGTTGCTCAGAAGCTCATCCCTTCTGGTATTGCACTGTTTGACACAAAATGAGTCAAGGGGACCAGTGAGCAAGTGAGGAAGTACATCAGTCTCAGAAAGGCTGAGCTGGTCTCTGAGAACTTCTACAGGTACAAAAGCCCTGGTTTGTCCCAGTGTGCATCTCTCTTATTTCTATCTCAGTAAAGGAATACACAGGACACATCTTGTAGTGTTAAAGAAGTGAATCATCTTTATTTAATAGCCAAGAGTTATCTGCTGCAGTGACATTCTATCTGCATGTGCTTGTCTGTTTAGAAGGAGGTAATCCCATCTGAAGACAAAGGAACTATTTTTATGGTAGTGGTTTACATTTGGACGTTAGTTCTGGGTGGTACCAAAATTCTTCTGAAAGTAGCTCAGCACTCAGCTCTAATTGCAGTCTTGAGAGGCCAACAGTCCCTCAGCATGGGCTCCTCAGCTCTTCTGAGGACTGGGCTCTTTGCAGCATCTTTCTTCAATGGCTTCAGTAGGAAATTAGTTTTTAGTACAAATGTGAATTGCACATGTGCAAGTTACAAATCTGGATCACTGCCAGTAGGTATAGTCACTAACTCTGCTATTTGGTAGTTACTATAAAGTCTTCAGTAATACCCTTCAATTCTTTTCCTGTCCTTTCAGCTACAGGAAAAAAAAAAAGAAAAGAAAAAGAAAAAGAAAAAGAAAAAAAAGAAAAGAGCCTTTTTATGTATATAGGGGATAAATGAATAGCACTTGTGGGACAAAGATGAGTGGGAATGAAAATATGAGTTTTTCTGCAAATGCTTATAGTCTGCAAATGATAGAATTTTCATACTCATGCTCTGTGAAAAAACAGTACTCAAGGGCAGAAATGAAAGCTTTGTGTGTGAGAGGATTAAACTAAAAAAGCAATGCAGCTATCTGAATCAGAAGAGACTCCAGTGTCCACAGAGCACTGCAGACCAGCAAAGTTTAATGTCAGCAGGATTGTGAAGGTCAGCGAGCAGATGAGGTTTGGTGGAAATGCCTCTCTAGACTGTGAAAAGACTATACGCATCTGGTAGAGCTGTCCCAGAGGATCTCTGAATTTCAGTGGGATGTGAAGCTTGCAGCTCACTTGTTGTGTAGCATTATTTTGATAGCGCTGCTCCGTCTACCATAGAAAAATAAAGAAGCTCCCATTCAACCTTCACAGCACGGATGTTTTATCCCAAGCGAGACTTAAGGGATAAATAATGTTGAAAACTAAAACTTGCTTACTTACATTTGTTTTTTAATTTTTGTATGTGTTTACTTACTTTGCCAAACAGAGGTATGCCTCAGTGAAAGTGGAGATTGAGTGTCACATTATCCTGCAATAGAAGAAATATACTTGTCAAAATAGAATATCAAATTTTCATTTTTGGAGCAAAATTTCATGACAGATGTTAATGTACTTCCCATGTACTAATTCTAAACATAACTGGTGACCACATGGTCTGCTCGCCCATGTAGAGTTTTCATCTAAGATGTTAGGAAACTTCAAGATGATCTTTACATCTTTACAGTTATAGTACTGGCAAGACAAAGGTCATTAAAAGTACAAAAGTACAGAATCATTATAGCATATGTATAGTATCATTACAGTTATATAATTGATGTCCATAAGGCAACAAGAGAATAACCTAGTTCTCATTTTCAAACATGTAGTTTGGTATCTGGCTTTTGAATCACAAAATAGCAGTGGGCTTCATATCATTTGGGTCTGAAACTCTTCCCATCCATGGCTGAAATGCAGCAGGAACAATTCAGAGAGAGAGTGTCACATTTTTCTGGTAGTTTTATTCCTTTCCCTTAGCAAAGATTAGGGCACGGAGAAAAGTTGGATATAAAAGTTCTAATCTGCTCTGGCAGGGACTTGCCTTATAAACAACTTGTGATTTACATGAACGTAAACAAAATCAAGATCAAGTTCCTGGTATTTAGACCTGAATACAAAATATATGTCTTTTTCCAGGAGAAACAGTCAGGAAAAGCTCCTTCACCTGTCTTGAAAAATAAGGTAATGCTCTAAAGATGTATCTGAAAGCTTTTTAATCTTTGACAAAGGCTGTTCTCTCTATTTCTAAGGCATCTTTATTGCCAATCATCAGTACTTGATCACACAGACAATTTCAAGATATACAAGTCTTGATGATAGAAGATATCACTTCTTATGTTAGTCACAGCTCTCATAGGTTGGGCACTGCCTATATAATATGAACCTTCAAAATTTTATTCAGTATAGATTCCTTAGAAAAAAATTTCTTAACAAAGTTATATCTAATAATGTACTTACAGAATAGATAGTGAAACCCTTACTGACACTGATTAGAATGTTAATTCATGACAAACTCATTTTGAAAGCAAGAAAATGTTTAAAACCCAATGATGTTTAGTTTAAACTAATTCTGACCAGGCCCTGGGAAATAGGAAATCCCTGACATGAGCCTTACATAAAAGAACAGCTTAGCTCGTGAGGAATGTAAATGAGCAAAAAGGATGTATAACAGCCAAGAAAGCTAGTAGTGAATGAAAAGGTCTGGGTAAAGGAGAAGGTGAAAAGAGAAATGTGTGGGTGAGGCATATGAGTTTTTTCATACTTACGGTCTTTACCTGATTTTAATATGAGTCAAATATAAATGAAAACTTAAAAACATGCATTTCAGGGAGTTTTCAGATGAAGGGCTTAGAAGAAAACTGGCACATAAGAAAAGAGGAGGCTGCATCCTTTGGGAGGAGAATCAATAAGATGCAGACCTGCTGCATGAGGTTTATTTTCTGGTCAAAGAGTTGCTACTTTAGGGGAAGTGAGTGTATTCAAGATACCAGAGCCTTCTGAAGCAGAAATATGTGAATGATACTGGCATCAGGCTGCACAGCACCTGGACAGGAGTCCAGCACTGAGCTGGCTGGGGATTTTCTGAAGAAACTGTTTTGTCAGAATAGAAAACGTTTGTGGAGACATATCCCCATTTAAACTCTTTTTCTCTTCCTGCTGGGAACAATATTTCCAATGCTAATAAGAGAAATCTGGTCAGGAGAAGAGAGCAGTGCACCCTTGATCAATACTGCAATGGCCAACACACTCGCTTGGGTCATGGGAGTACTGGTCTAGAAACCATTCATGGGTAAGGGATATTTTATCTCCACACTGCTGTTCACCAGGTCACACACAGAAGAGAGAACACCAGGTTAACCCAGTTATTCATTTTCCAGCTCAGAGCTGGGATCAGAGCAAGATTTGCTTGCCCTTGCGTGTACAGATATGGATTGGACATCCAGGTTTGCTTTAAGTCATTGACTCTTTTGAGCTGTGTTTCTCACCAACTCATGTACTGGGCTGTATCTTTACCTAGACATTTTTAAAGGATCATAAACTCATAGAATTGTTTGAGTTGGGAAGGACCTCTGAAGGTTATCTAATCCAACCCCCCTGCAATGGCTGGAGTGCCGAGGAACACAGTAGTCATGAAATAAGGGGTTACATTGTTAGCGACTCTGAACATTAACTACTTAAAAGGAAAAGGAGTAACATCAAGAAACCAGATCCCACTGTGCCTCTAATAGAAGCCCAGTTCACTCATAGAGACCCTTGGAAACAGAAGCCTCAGATCCTGCTCTGAGCAACAATTCTGTTCACCCTCAGAGTATTTTGGAGTGCAGTAGCAGGAGAAGATTTGGGAGAAGGCAATAGCAATATTTAGCACCAAAGGACCACAGAGGTCGCTTTCTAAGTAGATTCTAAATTGTTCTGAACTAGAGGTTGGGTAGCTGGAGTCAGTGTACTTCCGAGCTATGGGAGATCTCAGGTCTGAGAGAATTTTTATATCACAGTAAGGAGATCCTTAAAGGAAAATTCTTCCTCTAGAGCGTTCTAACAACAGAAAGGGTCTGCCAGGCAACAGATATGCTCTCCCTCTGAGGAAGCTCTTGTGGGAGATCCATATCATGGAGCTGCTGTTTTCTGAGCTCAGTGGAGTTTTCTGGGCCCAAGTTTTTGAAAGAAATAGGTCATTTAAGAGCATAATTTAGCTGGCTTATTTTCGTGCCTGTTTTCAGTTAAGCTTCATCATTCCTTACAAGCTGCAAAGGTGCTCTAGACAACTGAGTTAGCCAGCCATATATGTGCCTAGCAATGGTTGAAAATATTCTCACACATTTTCCTTTATCATGTGGTCTACTGTAGGATCAGCCTTGAAGTCAGTCAAGTTATTTGGCCCATCAGAGATGAAGATATTTGCAAAAAATTCATCTGCTTATGGTTTTCTCTGTCTTATTCTACTCAAAATCATGAGACTAATGTATTATTCACATGATTAAAAGCAATACTACTATTCTGTTTCTTCTAATTTTTCTTCAGTCATTCAAGTTTTCAGGTATATTTTTGTCAAACTATCCACCCTTACCTTTCATCTAAGGGCTGCTTTAAAATGAGGGCCAGGAATCCTGTAACTGTTTGACTGTGGAAGCTGCATATAAACTCACTGTTTTAGTCAGTACCACTTATATTCCAACATATAGTAATTCTCCATAAATATGATCTGTTATGATGCTGTAGTATTTTAGAAAGAGTCAGATGTGGGACTGTACTTCAGTTTTATAACTGAGGTATTACTGGATGTTATGCTATTGCAATAAGATATCATATTTGTTATATCTAAACTCAAGGCATGAGGTGCTGTAGACTGACTGCAGTCTCAGCCAGACCCACTACTATAAATGCTTCCCACGACCAAAACAGAAGCTCCCATTTCCATTGTTTAAATGTGTTTGCCCTACCTTTTGGACTGAAGAAATCTTCTTTATCCAGTACACCCCAATTAGAAAGACTGTCAAGGCTCATGATATCCACTGTTTCTCTTGGTATGGGTGAATAACTCTTGAAGGAACAGAAAGGAAGTGTGCATCTCAAAGCAGCAGGTGAGGTTGCTAGAGATTAGCAAAAAAGGAATGTTACAATAGAGTGAGCTCTGTCCGCGTAGTAGAACTGGAGTTCAACTGATCTATTTCAGACTTCAAACTTTGTGCCAAGTAAAGCTCTCTGTTCTGACCTATCAATGAGATGAACAGGAATTCCGGCAGCAATCAAACTGTTTGCAAATCCACTGTTTGAAAATCTCACTCATATTGAGTACAAAGTGTTATTTTAAGTCTGGACCTCAAAGGATAACTGACTACACAGTGAATCAGCTGATAGGGAAATTGATCACCTAGCCTGACTGTGGAGGAGCCCTTCAGAAGGGGAATGGAGGCTTTAAAGAAAAAAGGAAGAAGCAGGCTGAATATTGAAGGCTGGAGGGAAGGAAAAACACATGGGAAAATGGGATACTCACATCTGCATATGGTTTTGCATCATATTTTTGAGAAGAAAATGGGAATTTTAATTACCCAGGGAGTTGTAAGGATGGTATTGCATGAAAATAAATGTATAGAAGAGAGCCCAGAAGTGTGTGAGGCCTGGAGAAGCTGCTTTTGGATTGTCAGGCCCAGGAAACGTGGCTCAAAGTGGCTAAAAACTTGGAGGAGAAGGAAGATGAAAGCATGATAAAACCAGCTGTAGCTTTTTGGTGTCAAAGATGAGATGTTTTACTCCAGACCAGTGACAAGAATGCTGTGCTTTTTTTTTTTTTTTCTTGTCAAAATATTCCTGTCCCTATCTGGTTTCTGGTATGACACACAAGGCAAAGTCCATGTGTCATCACAACTCCCACGTGGGGACAGGGAGTGCCAGCTGCTGCGTCAGAGGCTCCCGCCCAAACTGCACCAGGTTGTGCCCAATGCTGGGGTGGGGAGGTAAGTCACTGGGAGTTCACAAAACAAACCCTTTGCAGTTGAGCATGTTGTCACACAGGGTTTATTGCTGGCAGGGCATATCTGATTGTCTCAACAGTTGGTGGAGAGGCAGCTTTGCTTGAGAAGTAGTGGTTAAGGTTTACAGGCAACACTTCTTTCCTTGATGAAGCTGTAGTTTGCCTCCTTCTTCGCTTCTCCAAGGCATACAGAAAATTGCCTTGCCGCCATGAAATAAGAAGTAGTCACTCATACAGAACATTCACCTTGAATACTTGTCACTTAATGGAAGCTGGTTGTATGCCTTTAATCTTAGATGACATATTTTACTTAAAATACCATAAAATATAAATATGAAACGTATAGGAGTTGTAGTAACTTCAGACACAGGGTTCTTATTCAGCAGCCACACTGGGAACCCACTAAGAAATATATTCAACTTAGACATTATTTCTTATTTTCCATCTTATTCAGGAGTAATAGGCAGGTGCTGAGAAAGTCTGTTTTTGCCTTTTCTGAAGAGATAATTAAATATGAAAAATATATGCATTCTTCATGGTTTCAGAGGAACTACAGTCTTACCAGAACACCAACATTTCACGAGGGCTGATCTATGAATGTTTGTGCATACTTCCTATAGCATTGAAAATCTTGCATGATTTAGCTCAAAGATATCTTTCTAAATGTCTGGGCTGAATATTTCACATAAAAAAGTGCTACAGCTCAAGACTGCCTTAAAGAACATCTACTGTGTGTGACAATTTATGGCTGTGTAGTTTTGGGTACAAATGCTCTTTCTGAACTCATGTAAAAATGTTGGCTTATTACAATTGCATGGTCTGACTGCAGATTATCTGCCCACGTTCTGCATCATCTGTGATTCTCTTATTACCCTTCATGGCTCTTTGTGTAGAATTTTCTATGGCCCTTTAAAATTTTCTCATGATTCATCTGTGGCTATGGCATCTCTCCATAAAGACACCCGCGTTTCTCAACTTACTTATTTGTTGAGTGCTTTCGATCTAAACCATACCACACAGTTGTTTCTTCCAATCCTTACAAAATCTGTATTTCATGAGTGCAATTATTTTTAGGAACATTCTCAAATTCAAAGTGGATGTGGTTAATGCGAAAGAAACTAGACAGAGAGTCTATCACCTAGGGTTGAACTAAAGTGGACTACTCCAGAAAGAGCCCAGGAAGCTGAAGGGTGGTACAGAGACATCTTAAAAGGGGGAAAGGCCACGTATTTTTAAATATAATTAGAGAAAGCAACTGAAGGGATTTCAACATCACACCTTCATTAAAAACTGGGTTAGAAAGCAGCCAGAGGAAATATTTCTTATTAGATTCCTCTCTTTAGATCCTAAATATCTTAAATATCCAGATCTAAGTCACATTTTTTGTCATCTATAGGTTTGTTATGCACTAGCACTTCATTTTTTCAAATACAGACAACAGAACTGAAGAACGTGAACTAACAGCAAAGGACTAAATCAGGGCTTGGACTTAATAAATTACTTCAGTCCAGAACGTCCTTAATCTCTCTCATTTAAATCCCTTGTGCTCACGTGCAAAATAAATCTTCTTTTTTTTTTTCTGATTAATTTTTATCTGACACTTATTCTTCCAAGAACTGGTATATCAGACTCCTCCACAAAATGAGCTGATAGAAAAGACAGAGCAATTACACACTTATACTCCTCTCAAGATTTCTGTTTGAGGAGCACAGAAGAAAACTAGCAAGACATAAAACAAAACTAATGAAGCAGGTTTATCACCTCACCTTCTGAGACAAATCAAGCTCCTTTTGCCTAGAGGCATCCAGAGTCTCATACCAGAACTGTGATCTCTGTGCTGGGGATCGCAGTGCTGCATAGCAGGAGAATTTGTGCACCACAGAGCTCAGTTTCCCAAGGTCCTGATTTGATGTGGAAGAGGAAATGTAGACAGCAAGAGGGAGAAAATGGCAATAGCAAGATGGAAGATTCCTTTTGCAGGGATAACACAGACTTCCTCCTTTTGTTTCTGGTCGAATGTCTGAAGTGGGACTGCAAACTTCAAAGAGTTAGCTTAGGCAAAAAAAAAAGTGGACAATAAAATAGTAAACCTCAAATTGTAAAAGCATTAAGAAATGTGATCATTTTCATATTATAAAGGAAGCACTCTGTAACATTTCCCTTTCTCTTGCAAATTCTGCTTTTGCTGCACCATCTATTTACTTTCAGGGTGTAGGACAAGACTAGCAGAACTATTAAAAAGTACAACACACAATGACACATTGAGAGTCTTAGGTTTGGTGATAACACCTGGTAGTTCTTCCCCAGCATTCTGGTTAATGTTTAGCTGTGGAGAACTGTTTAAATAACTGTAGAAGCCTTGGTCACAATTTTTGCCTTTAGAAGCAGAGCACAGTGCATTTGATGTGGTCTGAGAGATTTCCTGAAGAAACAGGAACAGCCTTTCTATTGAGGTCAAACTGCTAGGAAAGTTTCTTCAGCAGTTCTCAATTTTGTCTCAGCTTCTTGAAAATGGCGGGTGTAAGCAGATGCTTGAAGTACTCCATGTTCATCTTCAACTTCTTATTTTGGGTAAGTTGGTGTTTAAATTGTTATTAGTGACACATTAAATGTGTTCAACATTATCCAAAGTCTGTAGTTGAAAAAAATTATGAAGATAATAGAGCATAAATGAAACCAGAGCATGATTCTAAATCAGAGAGAGAAGAATGCTTAATTTTTGCTCTTCTTTTGTCTTTTTCTTACAAAAAATGCCTTTCCTCTACATTGAAAAGTAGAACAGCCAGAGTTCTGTCTTCCTGAGACACGTCTGAAACGTGCCCCTCATCTCAAAGGACATCATTCATTTGAGTCAGAAGATAACAGACTCTCCATTATCTTAACATACATTATTCTCTTGTGCTTGTTTGCTTGCTTGTGTTTTTTTGGTTTGTTTTGTTTTTCTGTCTGCTCTTTGCAAACAAACTACACAATCCTGAAAGGATAGCTGCAACAGAAGATAGGAAAATGTACTTATATTTTTAGCCTCCTAATTGATAAATGGTTTTCATATCCTTCTCTGTGGTTCTTTGCTTTATGCTTAGTGTCGTAATTAGTTTCTGATGGTGGGCAATAAATTTCTGGGAAATGGTATGGGCTGGCAGTATGGATGGGAGCCATACTGAAATGATTGAGTTCCTCCAGCATACAAGGAAAGGGGGTTCCTCCCTCTGCCTGGCACAGGATGGCAGGCATCTTTCCCAGGGTAGATTAAATCACATTTGCCTATTTGCCATATCTCAGCCAGTTTGTAAGACTTTCTGCTCCTGGAATTCTGAGAAGTTTTGAGTAAAAGATTATTTCTGTCATGTTCCGCTTCGCTGTTAGCTTTTGGTTTGTCAAGTTCACCTGAGGTTCATCAAGATCAGAAGTGAAACTATCAGCCACAGTATGGCTGCTGCCTTGAGGAACATTTCCCAAGTGAAAAGGTGATACAATTAAAAAGGTGATACAATTAAAAAATTCTACTGCTGGAAGAATTTTCTGTGCCTGTGGCAGCCTGAATGGGGTCAAGGAGGACACAAAATGCAGCTATACTGACTTACTTTAAAGGGAGGGGTTAGCACTACCAAGAGAGAGGAGAACAGGCATGGTGCAAACAGGAATGCGGTTAGAGTACAATGAAACTGAATTCTTTGAATTAAACTCCTGTCTCTAATCCCTGGAAATCATTAAATTGCTGTAGTGAAACGCAGAGAACGGCAATTTCCACTGCTCTCACAGCTGCTCTCCCAGGTGCACAAGGAAGTTGGGCAGGTGGAAAATTAAACTGACTGGGACAAATGAAGGTGACTTTTGCTTTATCTAGATAACAGCAATGGTCACACGTTTATCTGGTGTCCTTTTGTTTTAAACTTCGTGTGATCTCTCTGGGACTGTCTCCTCCTTGGGAGATCAGGATTGGGCTTTCCAGCCTTCCTGTGCCTTTTTTTGCAGCAGTTCTTACATCGTACTCTGGAGTGTCAAAGCCCTGGAAAAAGTTATGTCAGACCTGCAAAGTGGTGTGGTCTAGCTCTCCTTGGCCCCATGGATGGATTGTGCACTATGTGCCCCTGGGGATAGGAGTTTTGCATCTTTCCGGTCAGGGGAAAGAAATCTGAGTGTGTGTTCTGGGGATCTGTGCTTTGAAGTCAGGTGCATATCTGGAGCTTTTATTAGTCACAGAATCATAGAATGAATCATAGAATGACTTAGGTTGGATGGGACTTGAAAGGACATCAAGTTCCAGCCCCTTGCTGTGGGCTGGTTGCCACCCATCAGATCAGGTTGCCCAGGGCTCCATCCAGCTTGGCCTTAAACCTGGCCTAGTCCTAACAGTTGGTGCATTAAACCTGATAATTATGTCAGAGTTTTCCTTTCTCTTCAGCATTTGCAGGCTGTGCAGCCTCACCTGCCATCCTCACTTGTAAAGCCTCTGCAACTCCATACCATGAGCAAGTGTTGAATTTCCATTTTTGGCACCAAATGTGCAAAATGAGATCCCTAGTTTGAGGCAACCTGATTGCCTGATTGACAACAGGGCAACTTCTGATTAATTGAGGTCACAGTTGCAGCCAAAGTGACCCCTTCTCCAAATCTTACATCAGCAAAAATAGCAAATCAGCAGCAGCCTTCCAGTGCTGGGAAAATGAGAATCTCTTTATTCC
This sequence comes from Lagopus leucura, assembly GCF_019238085.1. Classification (NCBI taxonomy): domain Eukaryota; kingdom Metazoa; phylum Chordata; class Aves; order Galliformes; family Phasianidae; genus Lagopus; species Lagopus leucura. The sequence goes on along the minus strand of NW_024962265.1, from coordinate 34,694,735 downwards.
ATATGAAAGCACTGGATCGCTAAAAATGAAAGTTTCTTTAGTTGAAGTTTTAAGAAAAACCTAATAATTAGGAGGGAATGTTAAAACAAATACAGGGTGTTTTATTATGGATCTTTGGGAAGAGAACTATTTGCTTTGGAATTTCAGTTTTATTCTTTGTGTGTTCTTGTACACCTTGTGTGTACAATGATGAAAATAAAAAAAAAAAATTAGAATTTTACTGAAATTTAACACTCTTACGAGTTTAAAGTAAATCTTTTTATAACTAAAAAAACATGCACATTACTGAAAACTTTAATTTAAAAATTTTATTTTATTTTCTGAATGGGGGAAATAAATACTGATAAGCTCCCGTACATTCAGCTTTATTTACTTCGATCGCTCTGCTGCTTTTTATGGGAGGTCCTGTATAATGAATAAGGCAATGGGCCAAATTTTGTTTGGATTTGCAATAATAGCTGCTTCAGTGGAAATTTTTCACATTAGAAGGAACACTTTGATGCACAGCTACATGGTTCACATAATGCTGCTGAACAAGACCCAAATACAGAGTCGTGTGATACCAGATTCAGTGGGATTCAGATAATTTCAGTGGGGAGTTCTAGTTAAATTTGATAACATGATATAGCTGTCATCGATTGTACAACTTTCTTTTTCATGTTTAAAACATACTTATAGGAGCTTTACTTAGAGCGAGAAAATGTGTGATACTCATGTCTGAGGGCTGGCTGTGTTCCATATTAAATAATCTGCTAAAGTAGTTATGATTTTTGATGGTGAATATTCTATGAGTCTTTCTGAGGGAAAACATTTTCTAGGAAAAATTATCTTAAACATATAAAAATAGCTTTTTTAATTTTAAAAGGTTAGAAATAGTCCCAGTTTTCATGGGAAGCTTGTAACCACATTTCAGAGCCATTTCTCACTGAAGTATGAAATCCATACAGGTTCTGAATCTTGCTAGACTCTGATCCTCCACAGTTTATCTTTCCTACTAGTCCTCTCAGTCTTCATATATTATTAGATCTTTAATTGTATGTCTGCAAGTCTTGCTAATGAGAAATTCTTTGTGAGAATTACCACAGACAGGGCAAGCAATGTTGTGGCTGGCACAAGGTAGAACAATACCTCAAAGATCAACAAAATTAGAGAATGATTGGTGTTTAGGGAATATGTCTGGATCTGGGATTCATCTGCCTTGACTTCGACATCTTAAAGCAATTCAATCCAGGCTTCTTTTATAGCTAGAGGAAAGAAATTGGTAGCACCAATGGATGATTTAACTCATTCAAAGATATCTGCCCAGGACAAGCTAGAAAGTTTAGACTTAGATGTCTAAATTTCACAGGTAAGAGACAGAGCAAGGTTATTTTCTATTAAAAAATGGAAATAATAACAATCACAATATGCAGTTTATGGGAGGAATAGTCTAAGATGGCCAGATTTTTTTGCAATATAGAAAGCAGAGAGACTGTTAGAATTGCTCTTAATAGTTTTACCATAAAGGATATGTCTAAAGATATATGTCCTGAATAACTCTAGCAACAGCATTCTACCAGCATTCCTTATCAAATCTCTTGTTTTCATTATAGAAGAAACAATGTTCTTTAAAGTCATGTTATATACATACTATAGAAATTTATAGCCTTCTCTCATCTGACAGAATTTTTGTGTGCTTCCCAACCACAAGCATAAATCATCAAAGAAATGATGGTTCCTTTGGGGTGGAAACATCAGAGATTTGGTGCATAACTGAAGTTTTAACTATCCTTATGAAGTTTCTTGGATACGAATCAGTGTTCCAAGCTCTAGCAATTCGTGTTTCTTTCACCATGTTGAAGAAATTATTTCAGAATTTTGGCCAGTGCCTGGTGCAATTTGGACTTGAATCTAATCTTTCTAAATATTGTTTATTTTCTCCCACAGGTGTGTGGTTGCATAATTTTGGGAGTCTCTATATGGATACGTGTTAGCAAAGATGCTCAAGAGGTAAGCATATGCAATCATGCCTGACCTGTGTAAATTTCTCAATTGCATTTCCACAGATCTGTGCTGCTTTCATTAAGGTGATTTATGAGGGTAAAGATAAATGCATTGTATAAAGTTTAAGAAAAAAATGGTGCAGGTACTCAGAAAAGTGGTTGATGTAAGCACAGATGTAATGACAGGGCTTTCTAATGTTGCTAATCTAATTTCTTGCAATTTCACACCTATTTCTGTTGGAAAATGTGGATCTCTTTTTCCTCAACTGACAAACAATGATGGTATTTTGTTGATTTCAGAGTTAGAGAAAATAATGAGAAGTCATGAGCATATCATAGAATCATAGAATCATAGAATGGCCTGGGTTGAAAAGGACTATAATGATCATCTAGTTCCAACCCCCCTGCTCTGTGCAGGGTCACCAACCAGCAGACCAGGCTGCCCAGAGCCACATCCAGCCTGGCCTTGAATGTCTCCAGGGATGGGGCATCCACAGCCTCCTTGGGCAACCTGTTCCAGTGCATCACCACTCTCTGTGTGAAAAACTTAATCTTTGACCTTTCAGTGTCCTTCTCCTTTAGAACTGTATAGCCATATATTCCTAGGGTTGCATTTATATGTTTTTAGGGTATATTTTTAACTATCTCACTGTCTTCAATAACACAATACTTATTTCTCCAATAAATGTAATTTTGGAAGGGAGCAAGAATTTTTCTCTTTCTTCTGTTTTCTGTGGCTCCCTAAAAATATGTTACCCTTTTCACTCATATTTATAAGGAAATATTCCAAAATAACCTAGGATTTAAATGTACTAATAGGTCTCCCAAAGCGGAGAAAAAAATCCCAGATTCCCCCTCCTGGATTTTATTTTGGGCATTAAATTGCTTCAAATTTCATGACTTTCCTTTCCTGCAAAGCTATAAAAACACAGCCTTGGGAGCCCCTCAATCTTGAAGAAATACACCAGAAGCTGCTCCAGTTTGTGCAAAGGCTCCTCTTCAGCCTTGTTGGCCCTGCCAGCCTTTTGCCAAATATGCTTTCAGTGGCACTTGTATCTTAACTGCAAGCAAGTTTTCTATCCCCTCTCTGTACTAATGAGAAAAATGATCAGATGTTACAAAAAAATTTTTTTTTTCAGATTTCAAGTTGCACCTTTAAGATATAATAAGCAAGTCAATCCTTGCTGCTCTACCACAGTGCATCAGTTATGAAGTAATTTTTGTTTCAGTATATCTGGAAATCAAAAGATGCTGGGGATAACAAGAGAGCTTTAAATATTTCCTCCATTTGGCTGATGATGTTATTGATTTCAGCCTGTCCAAGATGTCTCATGTCTGGCAGAAGATGGACATAACAGGACTTGATTCACAACAGCGTTGTGACTTTAGGTAAATTAGGTAATTGTGGAAAGCTCAGCCACTCTTTGCTGCAGAATGACAGATTTCCCTCCCTAGTCCACATTTTACAGAAGCTAAAGTTTCCATGCTTACTAAATGACTATCTCTAGTATGATGCCTCAGACAATGCAGTGGAGCTTGGAAAACCACAACAATATTATTTCTATTTTTGAAGGAATTTCCTATTTAGAAAAGCTCTCTTAAGTGTGTCCCAAGATGGTTTCCTGAAGTAACAATAGTTAAAGTACAAAAACTGTGAATTAAGAATAGGCACTAAAATTGAAAGTATTTTCTTACACTTTTGCCTCTACGCAGGCAAAGATTCCATTCAAAACTAATGTTCAATTTTGCCTGAGTAAAAATTGAAGAGACCATAAGGATTTGGCTGTAGATGAACAGAGCTTTCTAGGAATAAATAACAGGAGGTACTGTCCAACTTGGAGGAGGGAAGAATAAGACATTCTTAAAATTATACTTGTCTATATATGTTTGCAATTTCCATCTGAAGATGTATGTGAAAACTTCCAGATATTTTTTCTAATCTTGGCACTAGCCACACTGGAAAATATTCTTTGAACATTTCTCTCTGTTTTGGCATTTGGACTTAGTCAGTCCTGTGGGAACTGAATAATTTGATATTTAATATTATGGAGGTATACGACTTGTTTAGTTGAATGTCTCGGACAGCAAAATACAGTCCTCATTTTTGAGGGTATTATTAAAGATCATGCCTAAAAAAAATAAAAGAAAAAGAAGAAAGAAAAGAAAAAGATAAAGAGAAAAAGAGGAAGAGGAAAAAGGAAAAGGATAAGTAAGAAAAAGGAAAAAGAAAGGGAAAAAGCAGTAAAAGTAAAAGAAAAAAGAGAAAACTGCTTTGGAAAATATCTCTCTTTCCCCAGTATATCCAGCATTACTCTTAGAAATGTTCTCTCAGGAAAAGCCACAGAGTGTATTCCTTCTAATGACAGAGATTTTGTTTATTTAACTCTTGGCTAATGTAGGAGAGATTTCATGATAATAAGTCTTTTCTACTTGCAGAAAAAGAAGCAAAGATTCATCAACTGAAATCAAACTAAAAGATACTTTGAAAATGAAAATTTTATTTACTCTGTGAGGTTGACTTTCATCTTGTGCAGAGACGAAGACTGTGAAGAGTCAGGTTCCACCAAGATCTCCAACAGAAAGTTTAAGAAGGAAAATTATATATCTGTTTATTCAAGGAACAGAACTTCTCTGTGGTTGCGCATTGATATATTTATTAGTTATTAAGTAATTGTCTTGTTCTGGGTGATACAGATATTTTTAGGAGGAATTTCTTGCCAATGAAAGATTTTTTCCCTCTCTTTTCAGGCTTTGAGCATAAGCAACAGCAGTATGTTTGTCGGGATTGACGTGTTGATAGCTGTGGGCTCCCTCATTATGATCCTAGGATTTCTGGGGTGCTGTGGTGCCATTAAGGAAAGCCGGTGCATGCTGTTCTTGGTATGAAAGGAAAACATTTAGCTATCTTAAACAGGCCACAGATATATTTGGTAAAAAGGTCAATGGTAGTACCAAATGAGAATGGGGCCATTTTTATTTAATCAAACGCTTACTTTTGTACATGTGTACTGCATACCTTGTGCTTGAGCCCCTTTTGAATTCAAGTGAAGAAGAAATTGTGGGTATTCTCATGAAATAGAAAAGAGACTCCAGAGAGCCCTGATCATGTCACTAATTTTTTTTCCCCATACAAATGAAATTCCCTCCACTAATCACCTCCAATATCTATAGCATTTCTTCTCAGTTAATCTGCCACTAATACTCCCAGAATGTTTTCCTTGTCCTCCTACTCAACATCTCCCAGCTACAAGCTGCCCATCATGTCACTGCTCCACAGTGTGCCTTGTTTTGATGACCAGCTGATGGTGAGGCACGTACCTTGCCTCAAGAATCTCCTTTTCTGATATCCAAAGAAGGAGCTGACTGAAACTTCCATTCCTTCTACTCAAATGTTTGTTGAGTCACATGAAAGATCAACTTTCACCTAAAAGAAATGAGAGCAATTCAGTCAAAAGTTCTATAGTTTTTTCTCCCTTTTGTTTTCTTCCTAGTTTTTTATTGGACTGCTGCTGATCCTGCTCCTTCAGATCACAGGGGGTATTTTAGGAGCAGTGTACAAACCTCAGGTACTGTATTATTCTGCACTTTCATTGAAGTCTTCCCCAAGTTTTGTTTCTCCATAGAAGACTAATAAGCTATTTGGACTTGCAGCTTGAGGAAGTCCTTAACGCGACACTTAAGGAGGCTGTTAATTTATTGAAAGACAATACAGAAAATGCAAAACAAGTTCAAGAGTCATGGCAGAAGTTTCAGCTACAGGTAAGTAAAATGTAATTAAAAGTAAGGTTTGTTGCTATCTGTTCTGCCTCTAAGCTTCAACTTACGGCTACTCTGCCATAAATTTGAATTTCATTCCATGGGGACAGGAAAGGGTCTGACTTAAACAAAAACATTGCACATGGGGTTTCTTCTCCGTCAATATGGCATGGGCTTTCCATGATGTTTTTGGGCAAAAATGTTTATAAGAGGGTTGGAGCCAGGATGCATAACATAAAGGCAGATCTGCTGATGAGGATTTTAAAAGCTCATTTCTCTATTACTCACTGAGGAAGACATCCTCAAGCGACTCTACTTGGAATTTTCCAAAAGTCTGCAGGAAATAAATTGGTAGCTAAATATCTCTAAGTCTTAAACCTCATAAGTTCACACCAGTGATTATAAACCCACCAGTGTGCTCACAGAAATTACAGATCTCTTACATGAATCAACACAGAAAAAAAAATATCCCCTTATTCTGTGACATGACTGTAAGAGGTTATAAGTTCCTTCTTCTAAGTCATGTGCTCATTACACTGGTGGTAATATTGCAGAACTCAGATGATGTGTAGAGCATGCCTATTGGATTTGGAAGCCCTGTAATCAATATTGGAAGTTTAAAACTTGGCATGTCTTTGCATTTGCTCTTTTTGGTGTACAGGTGGGATTTTTTTGCATACTTTGTCATCCTAGCAGACTGAATGTGGGTTACTAGATAAATTTTGTGCACATGTTAGAGGAAATATACTTTAAAAATTTGTAATTCTCCATGGAGTGCAATAGATAAAATTCATAGATTCAAATAGCAATTAGGATCCAAGAAATCAGATTTGCATCTTGGTTATAAATCTACTGATATGAGACTGTTGTTTGACACTAGTATCGTCATTCTTCCACAGTTTTGATTATGACAGTGAAAGTTATGCGTTTTATGAAGTATAGATTCTGTTCTAGCCATGGTTACCTACAAGGTACTATTTGAATCATCTATTTGAAGCAAGGTGGTCTCAGCAGCATTTCTCGATCTCCAGAAGATCTTCCTCTCCTGCTCAAGCTACCATTTTTCTGTTTCCTTTCAGTAGGATATGGAAGATGAAGTTACTTAGTACCTACAGAAATTAGCCTTCTTTTTTACAGGGCCCTTAATTATGCCATTTCTAAGCAAACAGTGATAAGATTTTAGCAAACTCTGCTAATCCCCACTATCACATTCTCTCCTAGCTGGAAATCAACCATCCACACCGCCCTTTCTGAGGTGTTATCTCAGAGCTGGATGGCTCCTGCTCTAGAGGAGGATTTTGTTCTCCTCCAGAGCAAGGCCAGTTCTGCACATGGGCCACACATGGAGCCTGTCTCATCACTGTGGTGCTGAAAGGCCTGCTTCTCCTTAACAGTTGTCCCCAAGAAATGAGACTGACACACAGATAAGCATCTTAGTGAGAAGGCTTCTTTCTCCTTTGTTACAGATTTCCCTTTTGAAGGAAAGGTGTATATCCTTTGGTGCATATCCCAGCTAAGAACTATCCAACACTCTTTAGGCAAGAAAATTAGACGAGGAAGACTTCAACAGTGCATTTCATGTGGAAGTTTTGTTTTCACTTGTTTTTTCTGTGTTTATATATGTTTGGACTTCTCCCACCTGGAAGGTGGACACTTTGTACCATTCTGGTGCTGGGCATCACACAGAGAATACCCCTAAATTTCGCAATTATCATTTATGGTGTGTGTCCCCACCATGCTCCTACTGTCACCTGTTTCTATACACTGAAAAATGTCTATTGCTTTTTTCTTACTCCCTAATGGGAGATTATTTTGATGTGTATGCTTAAAATATTCCTGTATTTGCTGCTAGTGTGAAAGGAACTGAGAAGCAATATTTAGGTAGCTTATATTACGCTTGCTTCTTTTCCATTTCATCTCCAGCTCTTCTCTCTGCTTTTGAGCCATTTTATTTCTCCTGATATAATAAGCACCTTCCTAGAGGGATGGCTGAAAGGTGAACAAGATGAAAAATCTCATAATTACTGTATTAATGTTTAAATAGAATAGGTTTCCTTTATTTATGTCCAGCAGCCTTTGTTTTAATACAAAATAACTGGTTTTTAAAAGAGGGAGGACACAAATTAAGTCTGTGCCCCTGAGTTTCAGTGGCTTGAATAAAGTGGAACATGAAGTGAAACTGCACCTGGTTTAAGTTTCACAAACCCCACATGAAGCCCTGGCTTCCTCAGTCCATTTCTAATTTAAAGGGCATATAATCGTTAAATACAGTTGTTTTTCTAGATATCACAGGGGTTTTTTTTGTGCCTGTATATTACTTTTTTTCAGCCTAGCTTTTCAATATGTGTTTTACTGTATATATTACTTACCACATGCTAAGAGAGAAGGCTTGATTCTGAAAACAGAAAATACCCAGCATTGATCCATGCTGTATTTAGCATTCATAGTTACTGGCTTTACAGTATCTTAATGGTCTTTGATTCTATTACACATAGAATCACAGAACTGTGGGGGTTGGAAGGGATCTCAAGATACCATCGAGTCCAACTGCCCTGCTAAAGCAGGTACCCTACAATAGGTCACACTGGTAGGTGTCCAGACAGGTCTTGAATATCTCCATAGAAGGAGACTCCACAACCTCTCCGGACAGCCTCTTCCAGTGCTCCTCCACCATTGCCATAAAGAAGTTCTTCTGAATGCTTGTATGGAACTTCCTATGTTCAGCTTACAAGCCATTACTCCTTGCCCTGTCACTACACAGCACCAAGAAGAGCCTGGCCTCATCCTTTTGCCTCTCACCTCCATTTAGATATTTATAAACATTCATCAGACCCTCCCTAGTCTTCTTTTCCCCATGCTGAAGAGACCCAGGTTACTCAGCTTTTCCTCATAAGGGTGATGCTCCAGGCCAATACTGACAGCCTGGTGTTTTCACTCTTTTTCTTTTTCTTTTTCTTTTTCTTTTTCCTTTTCTTTTTCTTTTTCTTTTTCTTTTTCTTTTTCTTTTTCTTTTTC
>NW_024962265.1:34670176-34685972 GCF_019238085.1 Lagopus leucura | reverse complement strand
TTTTTCTTTTTCTTTTTCTTTTTCTTTTTCTTTTTCTTTTTCTTTTTTCTTTTTTCTTTTTTCTTTTTCTTTTTCTTTTTCTTTTTCTTTTTCTTTTTCTTTTTCTTTTTCTTTTTCTTTTTCTTTTCAACTTGTACTCGCACACTCTCATAACTGGTTTGGAAATGTAAGGGATGTTTAACACAGATATCAATCTGGAAAAGGTCCATATGGGAAAAGATGAAAGGAAATTATTGTTCCTCTCAACTCCCCCCTCCTCTTCTCCCCTCATGGCAAACCACCAGGTTTTTCCTTATCTTCCCATTTCCTCTTTTCTTGCAGAGTCAGTGCTGTGGTTTGGTCAACGGGGCTAGCGACTGGGGAAACAATATTAATCTTGTTATTGATGGCAAAAAAGTCTGTGAGTGTGAACAAGCATATCAAGAAGAAAATCTCTGCGTCCGTTATGGAAGCAGATATATTTTTAAACAGGTAAGAAAAGTACAATATTCCACTCTTCATTCAAAAAAGAGGCTTTAAGAGAGTTTTGGCTGGTATAGACAACAGTTCTATCTCTTCCCCAAAAGGCAAAGTTTAGCCTTCTCTTTCTTAGCCAGCATTACCTCTGTGTCAACTGTTGTTTAATTACTTTGCATGCCTGAAACATGTGGCCTCTTGAGATGTCTCTGTTTCAGCTGTGCACTCCACTACCTATAGGACTCCAGGATTCTGTGTGATTATATGGGTGAAAACTGCTACTATGGCTTCAGGGTCAGCGTTTACCTCTGTGTCAGAGCAACACATCAGCTACTCTTTGGATCTCACTTCTCCCTTGGAAGGGGATGTTCCCACCAGAGCTCATTTTGGTGCTAGACATATTGACTCAGAGGTTAAGGGATATTAAAAAATGAGCACATTTAATATAGGTCCTTTGGCTTTTTTTAGCCCTTTTCTAAAAAACATGCTCATTTTGCAAAATCAACTGGAAGGACACTTTATATGTTGTGGGCTTCCTGGCAGTGCATTCAAAGCATAATTTGCAACAACTGTGGTCTTTTGAAAGGCTTGTGGCAGTTAATACAGCAATAAGGAAAAAATGCCTGGTGATGTGTAACAAAAAGATATACTCAAAAATCGATGGGTGGACAGCAGAAATCTCAATTTATTTCACAATTTATCTGTTTCTTTACATGGAAATGTAGCTAGGTAAATATAATGTATTTTGCAATATATATATTTATATTTGCAATGTAAATATGCAAAGAAAAGCAGGGAAAAAGCAGTGGAAGACTAGGCCAAATAGCTGCAATTTTAAAATGATGGTCACATGAAGTTCACTGATCTGCATCCAGTGCAAAGCAAATTTTAGCAAATGTCCAGAGCTAATTCTACACTATTCTAAATGTCTTGCCTGAAAATGGATTTCTTCACTATGTAGTCTCGCAGAGGCAAATATTGTTTCAAAACATGGGAAAACTCTGGCTAAGTAGAGAATGCCAAAACTCAATCTGGAAATAATGTATGAAAAGAGGGTGTTTGGGCCACATTTTTATACCTTTTGGGCCTCAGGCAAACCCTCAAAGAACACATAAGAAACCATCAGTGAAATTGTTGCAGGTGCAAGATATTGCTGTCATGAACACACAGATTTCATGGTGTTGTTAGATTCTAGTAGACATTCAACTCTCTCCATCCAGGAAAAAGTGCAGTTCTGAGTCAGCCTAAATAAGCGGTTTTTAGAAGGATTGGAAGGAAAGTACCTATGTGTTTACTGTGGAGGAAATATGTTGAAGGCATATAACTATGCAATATATTTTGTGGTAGTATATGTAGGTTTGGAACAGTTCTGTAGTTGTGATGGATTTAAGTTGCACTTGGCTTCACAGTTTGCAAAAGGAGTATTGTCAACATCTGAAGCACTTGTAGGCTTTATAAGAACTGAAGTATGCATTTAAAAATAAGAACACTAACTTTATGTATATATATATTTCAGGTACGATCCTTCTCTTTTCAGTCAGTCCAAGACCACCAGTCATCCATCAAAATTAATATTTAAGCTTGGGTTTATATCCAGATATAGTTAGTTGAGGCTGATCTGACTAACAGGCTTTGAGGTCTCAAATTAAAAGACCAGATTAGTGGGAAAATAAAGTCAAATTCTTTTTTATATTTGGGAAGGCAAGGGCTGGATATCTGCCTCAGAGCACAAGGTACATACAGGTGTGTTATTGTTAACAACAAACGAGTAAATTCAAATTGTTTTTCTTCCACATAGAGAGAAGAGAGAAGGCATTTTAGAGGATATGCTCCGAACAGCATCAGGATAATCCTGTTTACCTATAATTAATTAATTGTTTTAATTTATTTTTCAGACGTGTAAAACAGTGATTCTCGATTTCCTTCAGAAAAATATGGACATAATTATGGGGATCGCATTTGGATTGGCAGTTATTGAGGTACCAGTATATACTATTAAAGTATTTAGTGGTTGGCAAGCAATATGTTCTACTTAGAAATACACTGGGAGTAGGATTGGAGCACTTGGTTTGCTCAATTAGTAGACAAGGGACAACCATTTCTAATCTTAGCTACAATCTGTTATTTCCTATAAACTGCATATGGCTGCCGAGCTGAGAAACTCAGGTGCAACCAGACCACCCTGTTGTCTGTATAAGCATATCTCCACACATTTTGTCTGAAAAAATCAGACAGGCCTGGAGCCAGGCAGTGGCTTGACAGCGAGCCCAGTGTACAGAGGGGTGTGCAGAGTCTCAGCCGTAGACACACAAGTGGCAAAGTAGCTGTTCTTCTCTTTCCCTTCTTCACTGGAGGAAAAAGGCATCCTATACGAAAACTTTGTAGTCGGTAAAATACATACTCTCATTATGGAGAATTACGGTATGAAATTATTATTCTGAGGGCATAATTTAACCATCAAGATGATGTGTGAATGTGCCTGAGTGCACACCTGCTCCATATATCCAAGCGTGTAAAAAAATGCAGAACGTGAGCACTTTAATTTCTTCATCATTCGTTGAAGACTAACATGCAAAATTTCCTCCAGAAAGAGGAGGAAAAACAATGAGGTGATACAGTCAGCTACTTGATTAATGATAATCCTTGATTAGGACAAAATGGCAAAGAAGCAGGGGATTTCATCATGTTGCTTTCTTCGATCATTTTCATTATTTTCTATTTTCTACACACTATTCCTGTGTGGTTTCCCTCCTCCCCTGCCCCCTCCTGCAGATGGATGTTTGAGGGAAAAGCAGAATGACGAAGATTGCTGTGCAGAGTTCAGTTTGTTATTCTGAGTGAAAACTTCTTAACATCATTGGCAGAGAGCTGTTACTCATGTTATGAGAAGTGGGCTAGAGCCCCAGCTCTGATATACACTTCCAGGAAAATAATTGTAAGCAGGGAACAGTTACACAGCTGCAGCACTGCGAGATGATGGGAGGACAGAAGACTGTCGGTCCGCACAGACTTCATGTTATTTAAGTTGCTATACGTGAGGGATCTGGTCTCCTTCCCATATGTAGCATTTGTGGGGAACTAGATGAAATAAATATAACAAGAATTAAAGGAAGGTCTTTAAAAATGTAGTCTAAGCATAAAATTATATATCCATCCAGAAAGCCGTAAGTTACTTTGCTCTAGTTACTGCAGTCATATTTGTTAGAGCCCTTGGTTCACTGACCATCATTGTTCCCTTTTCTCTAGTTATCATTTTGAAGTGGTGATTGCCTCTTCAATCATAAAAAGATTAGAAAACAGAAAGAGTAAATAACATGAGAACAGCCTTATCTGGCACAAATTGTCAGCTGGCAATTCACACTCACTGAAGATTTAGCCTTTCTAAATATATTAAATTATATATCTCAAGCCACCTCTGCCCTCTTGAAAACATCAAATAAAAAGAAACAGACAAGGGAAAGTGCTCTTCCCTAGCCTTCCCCCTCTGCCTGCTCCATCATACCCCTTGTGGCCTGTGGATGGTTTCAGGTCATTCTGTTAGAGGAAATAATTCCGAGAAAAAATGGCCCAGTTTCACTTGGGTACAAGTGCAGATGTGGACCTGGTATACCATGGAAGCTATGTTGGCTTCTTCCAGCTGCAAGCGCAAACCCTTGTCTTGTTTGTACTCACACATTCTGTGTGCTCTACACTGTCTCCTCCTTGAATAAACAAAGCACTCTGGGATTCACTGCTTCATAAATATCATTTGGATACTTTCCTATTTTGAATAACGCTTTTACAGGTTGTTTAATTTTAAATCACAGAGGGAAGATTTTTTTATTTCATCTCACGAGTTGTCTGTCACAGGTTGTGGAATTTCACCCAGTAATTCCCATCACAGAATGTGATCCTACCAATATTTCTTTTTACCTTCTTTAGTGGACTCAGAATTTCTACTCCGATTCTATTAGTGATGAATATAAAATAATTGTTGTATGATCATTTGCCAGTCAATAAGGATGGGCTGTGTACATACACCATATACCTGTGTACATACACACTTATGAGCATATGTAGAGATTAAAGATAAGAGAGCGGTAGAAGAAAAGAGGAATTTCAAAGGGAAATTACCCTTAGAATACTCAATGGAATCAGAAAGTTCCTCTGAATTTTTTAGAAAAGAAAGGATTTTTTTTTTTCCTGAGTTTCTTGAACATTTTAAAATTCCAGAATTACTAGCACTTTTCATTCACAAAGTCAATTCATCTTTCAAACAAATGAAAAATTTCCATTTTATCTGCAGTCTTACCTGTGGTGCATAACAATTTTACTTAAACGACAATATGCTACAGTCATGTTCTTAAAGAATTACATTGGAAAAGATCTTCTGCACAGCAGATTTAGCCTGCATGTGAATCCAAGACATTTGCAAACAAAATGTTCCGTCTGTGTATCAATTGTATCTTGGGGTTTTTAGGACTGCCAAGTAATACCAGAAATGTTTTTCTTTTCCAGGTTCTTGGTTTGGTGTTTTCTATGTGCCTCTACTGCCAGATTCAGAGAAAATGAAAATGTGGAAGTGTCAGAACAATGTCATCAGCCAATTTGAAACCTTTGTAGATAGAGAGATATTTGCCTTGGCACTTCCTGATAAATATATGCATGTTCCAGGCAGCTGTTCTGATAAAAAGGGCACCCACTGTACACACAGATACATCACAGTTTGCAAAATGACCTCCTTACACTTTGTAAGATTTAATGATGTGAGTATGATTTTTTATTTGCAATAAATATCTTTGTTTTTCTGTTGAGTTTATTTTGTCAGAAGATAACATTTAAGTCATGTTGAGATTTGAGCTCTCCACATGATATGTCCACATAGCTATCACACCACTCATAGCAGAATCATCATAAACACAAATCTGGGCTCAATCACAGGTCGAAACCTCAAGGGAAGTGCCTGGTGCTCAGCACTAGGTCTCCCTCAGTGTGCCAGCTACCTTGCTTTTGGCTGCAGCTGTGACAGGCACTGGGCTGCCAGGATGTTCCTGGCTGTCCCAAGTAGGGATGCCCCACGGTCCTGACTCTCATAGAGCTGCTGGTCCAGGAGGCACCCTGACAGAAAGTAAACTGCACCAGGGAGCAGATTGCTTTAAAATTATGAAGATCATTAAAATTATGAAGATCATAGAATCATAGAATGGTTTGAGATGGATGATACCCGTAGAGGCATGCTGCAGCTTTCTAAAGTACACTGATGACCTAACCTCTGAGTCTGAGGCACTGGCTGTTCCCACCAGTTCCAGTAAGCCCTGTCTTCATCTTCAGATGTAGTTTTAAACATGTTCAAACAGCTGGTCATGAGAAAAATTTGTATCAGACTCTTCAGATTTCTGAAGTGGTCAAAACTGGATCTCCGAAGCACAACCAGACTACTCCCATCTTGACAAAGCCATTCTGATATTGCTTGTAAATATTCTAAAGCATTTCCTTGGGTGAAGACCTCTGCCATCGCTTCAAACTGGCAGAACTAGATTCAGGTATAATTCAGCTGCAGCAATTATGCTCTTTTAAATGGTGGAAAAGTTTCTATCCTGTCACACTCACTCTCTCTAGCACTCACACCAAGCTGTGGGAGCTGCTTTCAGACCTTTGTGTTCCCCAAGAGCCAACTAGCTACCAGACAACTCTAGATTCCTCTGAAGAACCTTGGAAACTGTGCCAGGAGAATTTGAAATTTGTTGGACCAGAGAAAATGCATGAGTCCATAACCGATCCACAGACAGACATGAAGGGAAAATTAAAGCTCATACATGCTCCCAGAAGTAGCAAGCTCCAATCTTCTATAAACCGAGCATTACTGCTAAGGATTTGTGATAGACATCAACTAACAGTTGGCACAGTGTATGCTGGCTTGAACACCAATCTTATCCTGCATGTTACTCTGGGGTAGACATGTATAAAGGTAAATTATTAAGTTTTTGTTTTGTACAGTCCTTTTGGGATATAGTTCCTTAAATATTGTTCTCTTACATCAAAATAATGATGTACGATACATTAGAATCTTTTCGGCTGAAACTATGGTGCCATTAAAATCAGCAGCAAAAAATTCTTTGTCTTCAGTCAGGAACTTTGACACAAGAGTTTCATCTAGAGTTAAAGTTAATAGTTCCTCTGTACATTTAGGCAATTTGTCTTCATTTCCTAATACCCCAGGGAATAAAATTGAAGTAACATGATTATATGCTACCATGGCTACAATGGGACTGAATAAGTGGAGTCATTTGGAATATTACCAACTTGCCAATGAAGTGGGTTTGCTTCTAAAATATGTCCATTACCTTTGATATTACAAAACTTTACTTTTACTTCTGTATCGCCTTGATGTTTCCTCTTCCATTTTTCACTGGAAACAAGAGAACATTAAATGTTAAACAAAGAGAAATCTTTCAGGATAAGATTCATCTGGGCATATGCATAATATAACAGAGTAGCAATTTGTGTTCAAATTATGTGTTCAAACTCCCCTTTTAATCACGCATCCAGGATTTGAGGCATCTCATTCTCAAATAGATGTCCAAAAAGGTTAGATGAGTCCTTTGTTTTGCAGATATGTAGTGTTGAAGTGAATGAATCCCACCCTATAAGACTGAATTTGTTAAAATCTGTAGAATCAATGGTCAGTCAGGAAAGAGCATCAGTATAACATTCCATGAAGGTGTGAGGACCATTCACGGATTCACTGACCTGTTTACTCAGTCATAGTGCCTACTACAACCTTTAGGAAATGAGCTGCGCTTATTCTTTGGGCTAGTAGGATGAGATTCTTCTTCTGCAGTGCAGTAATGTCCCATTCAGAGCCAAAATTCAGATCAAAATTCAGCAGAGATCCCATGCAGCATTCATTCATGGAGTCCTCTTGGTTTTCTTATCAGAGGATTTTTGTGTTAGCAGTTGACTAAAAGTAAAATGGGATGTTTTTCTGAGCCCATGTCCACTTCTTAATCATGATGTCTGGAATTACTAAAATGGAATTTGACAATAAAATCTCAATGGAACAATAAAACCATGAGGTTTTTCATTTGTGGAGTGTTGGGGAAGGTTAGGGAATGTTGGTTTTTTTTTCTTTTTTCTTTTTTCTTTTTTTTTTCTTCCTTTTTTCTTTTTCCTTTTTCACAACAACCTATCCAAGGTTTTGTTCCTCTCAGTGTTACCCAATAAAATCAAGCATACAGGAAAGACATGTGCTGAAGATCTTAGCACTTCAGAATAGTAGAGGGTAAAAAAATTGTATTATAATTTTCAATAGTATAAGAAAAGTATGGTAAGCAGAAAGAAGATGCTAAGGGAGCTAAATCCCAAATTAAAACCATGTCTATTTAACTCAAAATGGTGACTCAACATATAAAGGCCAAACAACTATTTAATGGCAACAGATAAGAATCGCACCTGCGTCAAACTATCTCCAAATAATAATTTGTTACATCATTCAAGGGATTTTAGGGGAACATGTTGTTCTCAGAAGGAAATGCACTTGGAGGAAAATGAATGACTGCATTAATAGAAAAAAAAAAAAAAGAAAAATTTATAGTTTATGCTAAAAAATGAGTCAGTAAAGCAATGTCAGGAATGACGTGAACAATGAAGGAGTGTTGTAAGTCCATTGCTGGAAATAAAAAACAATGAAGAAAATGACAGGCAAATAAACAAAAAGAAATCTGATTTTGAAAAATGAAAGAATGAAGAAACACAGGGCAAATTTCTTTGAAAGAAGGAAGAAGGAAACTGTGCTTATCAAGATCCAAGTTTGTTGCACTTAGCTCACTGTCAGGGGAATTTGGCCCTGATCCACCTTTGTGTCCTGACCATCATGTTGAAAGCCAGTTCAACCTCTTCTTCACACAATGTTAAATCTTCTCCAAATTTGGCTGATTGTCATGACCCCTAAGAAGCTGCTGTCACCAGAACAGAGCAGATAGCCAAAGAGTGATGCGAGAGACAGTTCTTCCAGCTGCCTGGCCCCTAGGGATGCCTGGAGAGTTAGCCCAAGGAGCAGGAACCACTGGCTTCCCCTGTGGAAAAAACAGAAGGGCACTGGAAATCTGGCCCCAAAATATTTAAAGACATGATTCATTGAGGCACCAATTTAAAACAAACAAATAAATAAAAAATTTAGGCAGGAAAACTGTCAGTTTAAACTCTGAAATAGGATTGAAATCACAAAATAAAAAGCTAATTCCTTGTTGCTGCTGTAAGACCTGCTCTAACTGCTTAGCCAGGGGTTCTTTGGCATGGGAGAAAACAGCCTATCTAGACTGATTTAGTCTGAATTCAACCCTTCCCAGCTTAGGAGACATTTTATTTTGGGCTTTTTGGTTTGCCAATTATAAAACAAATATTTAATCTTTCTTCAGAGCCAGAATCAATACCTACTCCTTCAAATGTTCAGGCTGTGGAAGCCACCTGAGCACTGTTCCTCCAGGAGCAAACAGAGCAGGGTTGACCTGAGGCACTGCTAGATTAGGACCACTTTCAGGGACTAAAAGGAAGCTTGGAGCTTTTCTGCTTTCGTTCACAGCAGTTTGATTATTCTTGATAATTATATCTCAAGAGAACTGGCAGGTTTTTTCTCTGCCCCTGTCAATAGCAATATTCTCATCCTTTCACTGAAGGACTCTCTTTTTGTGCAGTGGTTTGGATTAAACTGCTTTTTGTTCTTTTCAAGTCTTTCTTTTTTGAACTGAAAGCTGACCCTTGATGCATTTTGCAAAATGCTGAGCCTGCTTGGGCTCCTTGTGGAGTGAGAGAGGTGATGTCATTCACCACTGGATAGGACTGAATCCTTTATCTAATTGAACTCAAACACCGGAGAGGAGTGGGAAAATCAGACTTCACTCTTTCTTCTCAAATCCACTTAAAAATTCTTTTTGCTTGTAGAGAATAACAAATCTCTGCAGCAGTATCTCCTTACCATTAGATTTTATAAAATTTGGTTGAGCAGTCAAGAATTCTTTAAGAGACAGGAACTAGGAAAGTGGAAAAGACATGAAGAAATAAAAGATCCTTGGGCAGCAAGATGTGGAATAGATGTACAATATTCTTCCCTCCTAATCTATAGGGAGATCAAATTCAGCTAGTGTAATTCATCAGTCTCCAACTTCTTCATCTACAATAACCTGTGCAACATTGGAAGACGTTGCTAGGCCTATTTTCTTTTTTTCCCAAGAAAACTGAACTGCACTGTGCGAATGGCTGAAACTGGTAAGAAAATCAGGCACTGAATATGGACAGACTCCAACAGTCTCTCAGCTTCCAAAAGCAGTCTCATGGCTGGTCCAACACATTAGCTTTTCATACTATAAGTCTGTGATCTTTCTAATGTAAGAGGGTTAATTAGTGGAGTGTGTTCCAGGGACAGTGTTAAAAAGCCCAGTGTCAGTAGTTTCATGTCTGGTATTAAATGAATGTAATGTGTTTCTAGGCTGTTTCAAACTGTGCTTTTGTGGTACCTGATATCTAAAAGATTTGTTGGATCAACCAACTCCAAGTTGATATACCAATGCTAACTATTTTGTTTGTATATTGTGAATCTCAATAAAGATTCAGCTGCACGTATACAATGAAATGCAAATCTTTCCTAAACTCCATTTAATTATGCTTATGAAGTATAGTGGCTGCCACATTCTGAATCATTAAATGTATCATTACTTGACATTAATTTCTTTATTACTGCAGTTAATTCAGACTGGAAAAGGTCTTCTGTACATTTGATCTACTTGGAATGAGAAAGGGATCGAGCAAACATACCATTGTCTCAATTAAAAGAAAAAATGAACAAAACAACTTTTAAAATGTATTGGACTTTATTCAAAAAATGTTTGTCTTCTTTGACTAAGTCTTAGTATCTGTATCACTGATAAGTAGCACATTAAAGGTAACAAACACTAGGAAGTGGAGCCATCAAAATGAATATTGGCTGCTCATCAGGACATCCATTATTTATTTCTCAGCCCTGCTTGAAGAAATGTCTACTTCTGTCAAAACTGTTGATGTTCTCTGGCATAGAATTAAGAAAAACAATGGCAGAGGAATTTGATTAATTAAAAGGATGAATACAGTAATTATGTGAATAAGGATAGAAATGAATTTACCAAAGAAATATATTGGCAGTCAGTTTCAGCGTAGGAAGTGAATTACAACGAGAAGTTGGGAGTAGCTGATCTTGAAACTGAGCCTATTGTAGTTCCATTATGTTCGCATTGTATGTCTGTAGACAAGCAGACATATGGGGTGTGGTAACAAAGGTCAGAATATCAGGAAAAAGGGATAAAATTTTTAAAAAAGAGGATGACATAACCAGTTGCATTGGGAGAGGAATGTAGGGAGCCAGAATAAGAGTTAGAGAAACTGGGGTTCAATCAGAGCCACAAGACAGATGTTACAACCCAACCTGATGGAAAGTGTGATGGATCCCCAGAGCCTCTGGCAAACTAATCAAGGCTGGACTGTTTGTCAGTACAAGTGAGAAATTACAGATTACTGATTATAATAGAGGGTGCTGAATGGGGAAGGAAACGGGGGCATGTTTTATAGTTGTTGGATTTCAAAAATGTCCTCAACTCTGAGACATTCCAGATTCTGAAATAGTTTGTCACATTAAGTACAGGAAATTGTCTGTCAGATATGGTTCTGGGTACTGTGAACGTGGTACAAAGGATCCAGATGTGCTATCTCTGACATGCTTAATACCTTGGCATGAATAATTACAGAGAATTACCTTCTCCTCATGATTTAAGATTCTACTCTCTTTGTACGCATGGACTCTTATTACCTAGAGTTACCTAGAGGACTTTCTGATATTACCTTTCATTATATTACCATCTTTCAGTCTTCCAGTCAGTAGAAAAATGTTTTGAATTAATAAAACAAAGAGACCACTCTAGAATATAGTGCATCCAAGTTGTTCAAACATAATTTTAAAAATATATAGACAATGAAACACATGAACCATCCAGGAATAGAAAGAAAATGATGTGCTACAAATGCAAAAAGGCTTTGTGGACAAAAGGCTTCAAGTGCAGTTTTTCAGAGCTGAAATTCGCTCTGCTTCAAATATTCTCAAATGAACAATTTTTTTTTGAATGACAGAAATCATAAGTTCAGGTCAATAATGTCATTTGATTTTTATAATACGTGGTTCTAACTGCGATAACCACAGCGATGTTATACAAAAGGGACAACTGTCATGGATTTTCATGCTGATGAGGAGAATTTTGTGAGCAGGTGCAGTGGGTTTTATATCATTCAAGAGATGATATATTCACTTGCTTTATTTCTCATCATATGGCAGCCATTTCTAATGTTTGCAACTAAAGGTGGAATAAGTGGTATAGACTTTCTGTGCTTGCAAATCCATGGCTTGAATTTATGCACGCTGTCAGATGGCTGTCACTGAAAGTTATATTGGAGCAGAAATTTATCAGAGAGCCTGGAACCATGTAGTCAGAAACTAAAAATATGTGCAAAGAGATGAAACTAGAAATGGTTATTGACACTTATTCAAGAAATGTAAGACACAAGCCTAAACAGAGAATATTTCACGTTTTATGCAACACTGCATATTGTGAATATCTCAACATACATGCATAAGTGTAACATATATGTATATGTATCTCAAATACAGAAAATATAGAGATTCTCTGGTCTGTTCTGTACTTTGGTGCATCTATTTATCAAATTAAGATTGAACAAATTGAGATTCAGTCACCTCATGTATCATTTAGTATCTTTTACACCAACAAGGCCCTCTTCCTGGGCTCCTGCTGCTGCCTGATGAGATCATGTGTCCACTGGAGTCCTGTGCAGGACCTGAACAGATTTCTTCCTCACCTTAGCAGAGTTAAAATGAGACAACTTACTTCTAGGCCTGTGATTCACTCCATTGATCCCTAGAACAAGAGTTTAGGTTTGCCATCTCCAGTCACCCAGTTCATTGCAATGGTCTGCTCAGAAAAATTAAAAGTCTAAAAAATTTTGATTTTTGTCAGTAACAGAATGATTGTGACAAAACTCTGCTATGAGCAAGATATCTACACAATGTACTGTTAGAAATGCTTATAGGGCTACAGAAGCTTCACATTGTAATGGAAGTTAGAACACAGTATATGGTCTATATTCTGTAACAGCTGACCCAGGTGTGAGACTGAGAAACAGACATAGATGTTCTTGTAGAGCTTGTGAACACTGTGGCTTCCTCACATGAAGACACGAAGAGATATCAGCAAAACCACTGTGACTAAATTTATTTGGTAAGAAGCAGGAAGTGACAGAACACTGTGACTAGAAGCATAACTAAAATATTTTAAGGCTGCAGTGTGCATTTAACCACATTTTCTTTTCTGGGACATTGTCTTGCATCTGGAAGCAAAATTGTGTTGGTATTAGAAATAAAGGGCAATCTGAAGCCTGGGTCATAGAAGAAAGCAAGGCAGTACAGGGTGCCTAACTTAATGTTCGTGGGTTATCCTAAGCCTTGTCCATATGCCCAGGACAGTCCTCTCCAGAATTAGAGCCATGAGACCCAAGGAAAATCTGAGACTCAAACTTTCACTTTCCATTTGTTCTCCAGATTGTATGCCTTGCATATACTTTGTACACGCTATGTCTCATTATTTTAATGAATGCAATAGTGTTGCTATGTACTTTGCAGACGTCAGGAGATTATTTGTAGTTCTACAGTAAGAAAAACGGTAGCAAGAATATACAAAACCTGCAGCTCAGATACACCAAAAAATGTGCAAGTTGTCACCAGAGATATGTGTTATGGTGGCTCCCATGCCAACAACTTGCTGATGAGCACAAGTTTAACTGGAGAAGAGGAGGCTCAGGGGAGACATTATTTCCTTCAACAGCTACCTGAAAGGAGATTGTGGCAAGGTAGAGTTTGGCCTCTTCTTCCAGGCAACAGTGACGGGATGAGAGAGAATGACCTCAAGTTGCACCAGAGAAGATTCATGTTGGATATTTGGAAAAATTCTTCTCAGAAAGAGCAGTCAGGCACTGATATGAGCTGCCCAGGGATGTGGTGCAGTCACCATCCCTGCGGGTGTTCAAGAATCGTACAGATGTCATACTAAAGAACATGGTTTACTGGGCAATACTGGTGGTAGGTAGATGGTTAGACCAGATGACCTTAGAAGTCTGCTTCTTAATGAAAAAATGGTGGCCAAGAAATGCCCACCTCACTGGATTATGGATTAACTGTGCTTGGTAAATAAGTTCCCACAGTCACCTTGTGATTTGCTGTTTTGACTTTTCTGTATATTTTGGCAAATGTTAGAGAGCATAACTAAGAGTTCAGGACTCTGTTGGTGGGTGAGGCGGCAGCATGATTTGCAAAAGTGAAATATGTAAGACAGCAACACCATTTGGCAGATTTTTGAACAGTTCTGTTCCTCTTTTCTGAAGAAGCAGAACTGCGCAGAGGATGGTACTGTTCATTGTAACAACTCGAACCTCTAAAACTGTAGTTGTCAGTTTCTTAGAAATATATCGATTTTTCTAACCAAAATGGAAGTGTATCAGCCAACATTCACGAGCAGGAGTCTGTTCTACAGATGCAGTAAATCCATGCAAGCTCAGAGCAGCAACAAATAGCGCCACATCCCGGCCTGAGAAAATGGAAAACTTTTGATTTAAAGTATCCTTTGAAATCAACAGTAAAAAAAGTGCAACAGTTCTCTGCCATTTGTGGAATAATCATGTTCTCTTTAACACAGAAAATCTCACTCACCCAAGAGACGAAATGGGGCCAAACCCTCATATGATGTCAATCAGTGTGATTCCTTTGCCATTAGCACAGCTCCAGTGTGTTCAGTGGAGCAATACCAATTTACTTCTGCTGAGGGCTTTGGCCTTCTGTCTCAGCTCAAAGAAATTAAGCCGCTGTCCAAGTCTTCTGACTGCAGCCTTGTGCAGTTTAAATCCTGTCACTAAAAGCCTGATCAGATATGTTTTTCCTTTCTGATTCACATGATTTTGCACATTCACCATACAAGTTTAACAGAATATGCCTATTTTTCACCAAACCATGGAAAAAACATTCACAGGTCTATAGGTTTATTCCAATGTCCCTTTTTGCTTAAAAAAAAAAAAAAAAAAAAAAAAAAAAGAGAATGCACTTGGGATTAAATTTACTTTGCAGAAATGCTTTCTATTTCTCTTTTTCTAATTCATAAAGAAATGTGAAGACAGGTAACATCTGAATGATTTTACACCTTATTAAAAACATTTTACACACCTCTACTTTGAAGATCTTTTCAAAGTAGCACTGAGAATCCAAGAAAATCATGTCAATATAAGGTTAGAAAGGCTCAGATTTTTCACCTTCTCTTTTTCCTTGTAATAGTCACACTTAAAGTGGCCTATCATAAATTTAGAAAAACTTGTAAGTTCAGTTAAAGATACTGCTCTGTCTCTATTGAAATTAGCAGTTTCTAATATTATTTCA
Source organism: Lagopus leucura (assembly GCF_019238085.1). NCBI lineage: Eukaryota > Metazoa > Chordata > Aves > Galliformes > Phasianidae > Lagopus > Lagopus leucura. The sequence continues at coordinate 34,671,025 of NW_024962265.1, read as the reverse complement.
TTCTAAGCATATCTGTCTGCTTCACATGACTCCACACATTCATGAGTTAAGCGGAATCTGTCTAATTTCCATCAAAACATGGAAACCATGGAAAGCTCCATTTCTGGTGATACCAAGTCATGTAGCCAGTTTATAACCTGTAAACTACACCACTCATACAATGTAGGAAAATTATAGGAATTACAATTTTCTGTGTTGTACAGTGAGAACATTCTACACAGATATTACTAGTAGATGAGAAAAACAATTTCTATACTTCTTCCAGATCTGTTTAAATTTTGAAGTTACTTTTACATACCTCTGCATTAACATTAATTATTAAGTGAAACATTACTTAGATTTCTACATTCATTGCATCTTATCTTTGTCAGACCTAAAAATCTTGCAGCATTTCATATGTGTGGGTATCCTGCAAGCCTCTAGCTGGCGAATTCTAAAACAAAGAAGCAAGATTTTCAGGGAGTTTATTAGAAAACCTTGGAGAAAGAAAGGGTCTAAAAGGATCTGGACCTGTGTTGAGGTGGGTCTGCCTGAGAAGGGGCTGAAGGCAGCCATAATAACAGCCTTTGAGGGGTTGAGTCAGGTCCCTAGTTCTTACTGCTAATACTGAGCTGGGACAGTGCCTGATCACAAGTCTTCCGAGGAAAGAATTAATAAGAAATCGTGACTGTAGTTTAGAGATACCAACAGCTCATGAAGTGTTGTGCTGGCTTATTTGAGAGAGGGGAACCTGAGGAACGATCAAATATCTTGGAGCAGGTCTACTCAAAGTTTTCTCTTACCTTCAGATTTCTCTGTCACATCCTCTCCTCTCCTCTCCTCTCCTCTCCTCTCCTCTCCTCTCCTCTC